>NW_003852397.1:51333207-51347997 GCF_000181295.1 Otolemur garnettii
AATAGTCTCTCTCTGTTTCTGTATAATGCCTACTTATATCTTGTCAGAATCTACTTCGGATTTACAGTAACTTAATTCTAGTGAAAGCTAGAAATCTTACAAGTTCCATGCCCTTTACTGTTTTTCAGTTATTATTGTTGTACATACTGCATCTACATTTATAAACCAAATTGCATGTTTCTATAATCATGATTTTGTATCAATTTATGTCTCTGAGAGGAGAAAGAAGAACAAGAATACATTTATTGTATAACTTGTTATTTATAGTTTCAAGTTTTTTTCATGTGGTCTTATAGAATTAAGTTACTATCTCGTGTCATTTTCTTATTTTAAGACAGCTTTTCTCCCAATCATTTTAATTTGGCTATTATTGTCAAATATATTGCATTTCTTTATGTTATCAGGCCAGCCAAATATATACACAAACACACCTATGTGCACACACATATCACATACATATACACATGCATATATATGATTTTATTCTATTGTCTTCTAAATAAATTCAGAGAAGAAAAGACAAGAAATATGCATTTATACTGTCTTTAAGAATTACATTATTTCCTCCCAAGTCCTGATCACAGTAGATGTCTTCTTGTGTCTTACTAGTCATATCTTATCACATGTAAATATCTATTGGAGAGTCTGGAAAAGATAAGGGCAGGTTTAACGATATTTGATTAGACAAATCACAATTCATCATCACCTGGACCCAGGCACTTTGGTGCCAGCCACGTCCTTATTTCCCCAAATTGCAGTTCTGTTAGCTAGGAGGAAAAAAGGATTGATTGCACATTAGATAGGCAGAAATAAATGCCAGACACATTGCTGCCTAGCTTCCTCCCTAACCCCAGCATGTAAACAGTTTATAAACTGCTGCCTGATAGTTAAGTTTGTGAACTCGTCCTAGAAAGAGGGTGATTTTGCAATGCCTTTTTGCAAAATATCACTATGAATACCTTCAAAGTACTCCCTTTGGGAAGCTATGCACCAATGCCAGTGCCCAGTCCAAGCTTCAGAATTCTTTCTGGAATGACCATCAAAGCCATCATTGTGTTACTCTTGATGTCCTAAATGCCACCAAAATGTCTTCCTTTCAATGTTTCCTTTATCTTTGAGTAAACAAAAAAGTCATTAGTGGTCAGATCAGGTGAGTGGGGAGGGTGTTCCAATACAGTTATATGTTTTCTGGCTACAAACTCCCTTACAGGGCCATGTGAACTGGTACATTGTTGTGATACAAGGGCCGTGAATTGTTGGCCAAGATTTTTTAGTTAAGAGCTTTTAACTGTTTCTCTCTCAATGTTTACTTAGTCTGCTAGGCTTCTCAGTCACGTGACAATTTTGTTACACAATTCAATGATTTTTTCCCATGTTTTCATCAGTTCTGCTTGTTACTGGACACCCTGACCTGTTTTCATCAGTGTCACTTTTTCTCCCTTCAGTGAAATGTTTAATCCGTTTGTACACTGACATTTTCTTCACAACACTGTTCCCATAAACCTGGAGTAACACGTCCCTCTAATTTCACTTCCATTCTTGTCAAGTTTAACAAGAATTTTAATGTTTGTTCATTGCTTTAATTCAAGCTCTGACATTCCCATGATGACACACAGAAACATGCGGCGACAATAGTGAGCACCACTCAGAAAGGCCCCACGTTGACATGAACACGACTCTGAGACGCTGATATACTAACCTTAGGAAACCTTACTGAGTTGTTAGTAACAGTGCTGCCTTCATAATGACACGGTGGCAAGGTCGTGAACTTAATTGTCAAACTTTCATCAACTTACTTTCACCGAGAGAAATGCATTTCCTAGTTATCTATTCTCCTGGTTAGTAAGTAAAAATTACTTCTTCCTAAGAAAAAATCTTTGGTCAGTTCATAGCTGTAGTTAATCATTTCATTTACCTAAGTCAAAGCACACCACTTGTTTTCTTCTTCAAAACACAACTATTGTTTAGAATTTGCTAACGTTATTGAGTAAAATAATGAAGAACACATAGAAGATCTGTGGTCTGAGTCTAACTTTGCTAAGAGGAAAGATCAGCATGCAGAAGGACTGGGGCTGTATTAAAAGAATTGGGTTATTTAAAAATAAATTAAGAGAAGCGACTGTGATGTTTCTACAAAAATGGAACAGTGAGGACACACGGAATGTGTTTCCATTAGTCTAGTAGAGGTTTTATACCGAAAGCATTGACACAGGACACTGTGCCTCTACGTGCTGCCTTGCAAACATGTAATGACCTCCAGCAAACATCCCCTACTGGGAATTTTGACTCCACACTTGTGAACAGAAGCGAGGTTTGTGGTTAATCAACTTCATTTATGACCCTAATTGTTTACTTTTTATTCCTGTGCAGTATGTTTGCTGCTTTCATTAAGAAGTGAAATCTCTCTCCTCACCATTTAAATTTGGGCTTATCTGATGACTTGCATTGAACAAAAAAAATGGCATGGAAGTAATAGTGTGCATATGCCAGGCCTAGGCTTTAGTTTCTTGGGACTCATGAATAAAAAATTTGAGCAATCCCAGGCTATCTTACCCTATATCTCCTTCACCCTGATCAATAGCTAGCCAATTAGCAGACATGAGGACGTGCTAGACCAGCCACCCACCTGATGACCACAAGCACATGAGTGAGCTCTGCTGAAATCAACTAAATATGGTCCAGAAGAAAAGAACCATCTACAGATTCATGAGTTAAATATGTTCCCATTCTTTCGAATCACTGAGTGACTTAATGAGTGGTGAATGATGATGGATTCATATTATCGTATTAGGAAGAAGGGTACCCAGACCACTTGCTCTGAGTAGAAGTCAATATAAGTCACATTTTAAATGAAAAGTACATATTTGTGGTTATAAAATTCTAGGTAAATGTGCAAACATGAAATATAATTTCTATCTGCTAAAGAGAAACTTCAATCCACATTTCAAAATCATTCTGGCTAAATTTTCAATGCCAACAATGACTCAGAATTCTTTGCAAGTACTAATATATTTTTATTTAATTGTATTAATTTATATTAGAAACCACTAAATACCTACAAACATTAGGATTCTTTGTGATAATTATTTTCTTTCTCTCTCCCTCTCTCTTTTTTTTTTTCTTTTGCAGTTTTTGGGCTGCGCTGGTTTTGAACCCGCCACCTCCGGCATATGGGGCTGGCGCCCTATTCCTTTGAGCCACAGGCACCACCCTAATTATTTTCATTTTAAAATAAAACTTTTTTTCTGGCTTTAAAAATACTACATGTTCATTAAAGAATAAAAATGCAAAATAAAAGTGGAAAGAAGAAATTTTAAAAATTCAATCAATTTATAATTCCATCAACCTAGAAAGAATTATTTGACATTTAAGCTGACTTAGAGTTTCCCTAAATGTTTTTCCAAATTTAGACAGGGTCCAACCGGCCTCCTGAAGATAGAAATATACTCTATATGCAAATGAGAAAACTTCCGAATATGGTCTAAAAATGCAGTATAGATGTGTGTTATACGTACACACTCATTCACACAATTACCTTATCACCGAGGTGTCTTGCAGAGTGTTTTTTTTTTTTTCTCTTTGGAGGGGAGGTGTGTTTGTACAAATAAATGGAATAAGAAGCAGCAGCACTAAAAATAAAGGTTGCATCATCCTCTACTCTCTGTGTTTGAGTGTCAAATGTAATTTTCTAAGTTGTTAATGTAGTCAAAATGTTGGAATATTTTTGTCACAAGCTGACCCACTAGTTCTTGAAAACAACATTAACAATAATGTAATTTGGGGGGGGGGTGCATAAGTATATAGTATACCCTGTGATGAGGTTTCTACATTTGTTATTTTCTGTTTTCCTCTAAATCTCACTCTGAGCTAAGTAATATTATTAACCTAATATTATGGATAAAAGAAAGGAACTTAAGGAGGTTGAGACACCTGTCGACATCCTGTTGTTAGTAAATGTTGGAGCAGGGATTTGACTTAATGCAATTTATCACCAGCCTCATTCAGGGAGCCACTCTGCTACAGTGCTTCTGAGGTCCCAAGATTCTAGAGGGATGTCATTATTGAACTTTGCATGATTCTATATAAAAAAAGATATAAGCCTGGTCCAGAATATTTCCTATCAGTCTTAGTAAGAAAGGTCTTCTGTTTGTGTGCCTAAATACGTCAATTAAATATATTTGGTCATAACTATAGAATCATGTTATGATGCTTCCTTTTAATATCTATTTCTATAGTCTAAGAACCAGCATGTACTAGTAGAAATAGTACTAGATATGGACTCATGGACCTGAGTTTAATTTTTACTTCCTACCTGCTCAATGAGATACAGGCCCGTGTGTTAACTCTCCAGAGATTAGATCAAACACTCAGACGCACCTCTTAGAAACGTGAAGCTTCTCCATTATAGTACTGTCTAAAGCAAAAGTCATGAACCAGTTGACTCAAAGCTGAAAAGTTGCTGGGTTTTAGGACTTAACATTGACTCACTTGAAGGTAAACAATGACAAAACAAAAAAAGGAAGGAAGGAGGAAGAAAGAATGAAAGAAAGGAGGGATAGAGGAAAGGAGAGAACACAGGAATTGAATTTCTTGAATATACATGAAAACTCTAAAGATCTCATATAACTATCTGTATGTCCAGATTCTCTTGACAAGCAGAATATTAAGCACTACAAACACGTTCCACTTTGCAAAGACATGCTACAGAAATCCACTCTCTACACTGGGCAAATGATCTATATTGTGTCAACTCCTCACCATTTCCCTTCATCTCTATGCCCTAAGGCCAATACCATGCAGGGCCATCTGTGCTACTGTGTATGTGGTGTGTCTAATATCTGTTCTGGTGTTCTAGACCTTAGGATTTCAGGACTGAATCCTAGTCTAAATCCAAAATGAGTATGGAATTATCTTTTTTCTTTTTTTGGGAGTTTCACTTTTGTTGCCCTTGGTAGAATGCCCTGGCATCATAACTCACATCAACCTCAGACTCTTGGGCTCAAGTGATTCTCTTGCTTCATCCTCCCTAGTAGCTGGGACTACAGGCACCTGCACAACACCCGGCTAATTTTAGAGATGGGTTCTCACTCTAGCTCAGGTTGGTCTCCAACTCATGAGCTCAGGTGATCTGCCTACCTCAACCTCCCAAAGTGCTGGGATTACAAGTGTGAGCCACTGCACCCAACTATCTAACTGTATTATACTTAGTACTTCACTTTCCGTTATCCTTGGGTTTATTAATTCCCATTATTATTCAGAGAGGTGATAACTCTCATAGGTTTTTTGCTGCCTTCCTCCTCCTACCCCTGAACTTCTAGAATAAGAATTCCAAATTTTTCTTTAAGTACCAGTCCTTGGTTTCACAAGAGAAATACTGTCCATTCTAACTAAAATCATGATTTAAAATTTTGTAGCAGGGCACAGTGATGTGTGTCTTTAGTTCCAGCTACTCTGGAGGTTGAGGCAGGAGGATCACTTGAACCTAGGACTTTGAGACCAGCCTGGACCAGGCAGTAAATTATGTTCTCAAAAAAATTTTTTTGTCATATTTTTGTCTAACTGATTTGTATTATATTACCTGTATTATAAACTCACACCATTAGGGTATGGGGAGTACTGTATTTTAGACTAATCCAGTGACTATAGTTTGATGTAATAGATTAAATATGTTAATCCTCCTACTTTCAGAATTAAAATCCTTCCCACCTCTCTCCTCCGAGATGTGGCATTTAGGCCTGTAGGTGAGAGGCGTGGAAGGAAAGTATGTGAAATTTTTCTTTTCTTCTTCTGATCTAATGAGCAGTGTTTCTAGTCTTCTTGGTCTCCAAGCATTTGGTTCCCATTTAGTGCCTTCACAGATTGTTTCCAGATAGTGGTGTTCTAGATCCAGCTTGTATTGGCTCACGAGAGTCAATTGTATACATCTCTTCTCAACTCCATATTTTGTCATTTTGGTTCGTCACTTTTGTAGTATTAAAGGGCCCTAGTGGGTGTATTTATATCCTGGAAATTGGCAAATGCTATAAATCAGAGCTGTTTCTCTTGCAAAGTTGATTGTTAAGTATTTACAAACATACCACTGACTCCAGATGACAAGAGTGGAATTTACTCTGTACATAGTCCCCTTCCACTTTGGCTGTGGGCCTGGTTATATAACTTTCTTTAGCCAATTTGACAGTAACAAATATGATGGTAGCACATTCTTGTAAAACCCTGCATAATGGGGCTAATTCTCTGTGAAATCACCATGCAATGAGGAAGCCCAAGTCACATGAAGAACCCACATGGACAAGAACTGAGGAACACAGCTGGGAGTTGGAATGGGGCCTCAGACATATGAACCCAAGTAACCCCAGCAGGGCCCTCTCTGTTTCACCACCTCAGCAGAGATCCCAGACACTTCAAAATAGGAATGAGATGTTCCTGAATCCCCCATTTTACTCTACCTGAATGTCTAATACACAGAATTGTGATAACATAAGCTACTAAATTTTAGTATAGTTTCTTACCCATCAAAGAAACACTTGAAAGAAAAGAATTAGTTTCTCAGCTTACTCAAAGTCTTGTGGCTCTTGGTAGTTCACTCAGCCTCCTCTCATATTTTGTTCACATTATGTATGTGTCTGAGAATCTTCAATAACTTCCATTTGGTAGTTATCATAGGCAGGTCACAGCATTTCTCTTTATCTGGATTACTGGCACTTGATTCTTTGGTCAATTTATGTTCAAAGAACCAGGAAAGCCTTACATAAACTAACCTCTGCTCTTTTGAGATTTGGCTACTCTAATTTTTAGATATCTTTGGTTCCCTACACAACAGTTGATGTAGGAACAAACTAGAAGGCAATCTCTTTGCAGCATTCCTAGAGTAATTTGGGTATAAAATTTCTTGACGCCTCCTTTGATTTTAAGGCTCCATGTAATTTCTGGGCTAAGTTTAAAAAACATAATTTAATGACAAAATGTATGACTAAGGAATCTATTCTCTTCCAAATGAAAACAATTTTATCACAGTACATTCAAACTTTTTTTATAATCTGATTGAATGATAATGTAAATTATTATGCTAGTTATACTGAGAAGTGTATTCTATAGTACATTGCATTTGACATATAGTTGATCTTCTACTGACTTAATGAATCATTCAGCAACCAAATGGTTGGGCCCATTATCTTACTTTGATGCTAAGAATCAGATTTTAATCAGATTTTAATTCCTTCCATGGATAAAATTGGGTTAGATGTGAGTTTGATAGCTATTTCAAATCTAGCATTATGAATTAGAAATATTGGACATGATTATTAAATATGAATATTGAAATTGAACTACCTTTTTCCATTCTTTAGTTTCATGTTTTTAAGGTGTATATATATATATAAAAAAAACTTTGAAAAGTAAGGATGTCCAATTTCTAAGAACCTTTGAGGAACTACAACAGGGAACTTATATAACAAATGCAAACATTGTAAACTAATTATTTGTACCCTCATATTAAGATGAAATTAGAAAAAAAGAACCTTGAAAAATCTCAGAAACCTAAGAAACTATTTTTCTTTGTTGTTATTATTATTTTAACCTTTTGGGTGGAGAGTTAATGATACCCTACTGTGGTTTTTAAGTTGCTTTACCCTGAGGATTAATAAAGTCAAACATATTTTTACATGCTTACCGGACATTTGGATATCTTTCTTTGTGAAGTGTCCATTCAAACCTTTTCTTTCTCTTTAACTGTCTATATATAAGCTGATTTATAAAATTCTTTACATATTTTAGATAAGAGTCCTTTGTCTGATGAATGTACTGCAAAATACAGTACATTTTCTTCCTGAAGTTTACCTTTCCCTCTTTATGGTACATAAGGATGACTATTGACTATATTAATCTTGATAAAATCAAATTTATCAATTTTTTATGGTTTGTAGATCATTGTTCTGTTTGAAAATCACTTCATATTCCAAAGACATAAATACATTCGCCTATGCTTTCTCTTAAAATTTTCATTTTTTACCTTTCCCATTTATATATACAGTCCATCTGTAATAAACTATTTTGTGGTATGAAGTAGGGATCAAGATTTATTCATTTTTGACAAGGAGATCCAGTTCATTTAGTATCATTTATTGGAAAGGCTTCATTTATCCCGCTCCTCCTCAGTGCCCCTTCTGTCATAAATCATTACCATACACTTGTGGCTCTCTGGACTCTTATTTCTTTTAAACTTCATTTGGTCTCTTTACACCAGTGTCACACAGTCTAAATGTAATGGGCCTTGATATCTAATAGTGTACTTTCCAGGTTTCTGTGTTATTTTAATTTTAATTGCCACATAATAATTGTACATGTTTGTGAGTTACAATGTGATGTTTTGCATGACTGTGTAATGAACAAATCAACCTGGGGCAGTGGGAATGAAGAGGGATGGAGAGATTGGACAATGGGTACAAAGTTAGTTAGGAGAAAGAAGTTCTGATGTTCTTTTGCACAGTTGCAATATTATACTGTGTTTCTCCGAAAACAAGACACTGTCTTATATTTATTTTTTTCTCAAGAAGACACACTAGGGCTTATTTTCAGGGGATGTCTCTGCGCTGAAATGCATGGCTAGGTCTTATTATCAGGGTGGGGCTTATATTTAACAAATGAAATATAAGCATGAAACATAGAAATCCTGGTAGGGCTTATTTTAGGGGTAGATCTTATTTTTGAGGAAACATGGTAATAATAATTACTATTATTATAATTAATAAAGTGTATTGTATGTTTTAGAACAGCTAGGAGAGAGGTTTTTGAATATTCTCACTGCATATATATAACACAAAATTGTTTTTTGTTTGTTTTTTGGAGAGAGTCTCACTGTGACCCTTGGTAGAGTGTCATGGAATCATAACTCACAGCAACCTCAAACTCCTGGGCTCAAGCAATCCTCTTGCCTCAGCCTTTCGAGTAACTGGGCCTACAGGAATCCACCACAACACCCAGCTAATTTCTCTATTTTTGGTAGAGATGGAGTTTTGCTCTTGTTCAGGCTGGTCTTCAATACCTGAGCTCTAGCAATCCCCCTGCCTTGGCCTCCCATAGCGCTAAGATTATAGGTGTGAGCCACCACACTCAGCCAGTATATTTTTTAACTAACAGTGCTGAATATTTTCTTAGCTATATTAAATTGAACTCTTTCTTTAATGAATAGATTATCCATTTTGTTTTGTGATTTTTCTATTATGGCATTTACATTTCTCACTGGTTTGTAAAAGCTTTTGATTTAACATGCATGTTATTCATGCTACAACTAGAATATTCAATTTGTGCTTTCTCTATTACTTTTGCTTGAATTTCAAAATACAGAATTCTTTGGTTTTTAATTCATAAAAACAATATTTTTTCCTCAGTGTTGTATTTGGAAACATAAATATTTTATATGTGGAGAAGCCTCTTCTACTTTGAAATGATGTAACTATTTCATCTAGGTCTATATATCTGTATTATTTACAAAAAAACACTTTATCTGAAAATTATTCTGTAAATTTCATAAGGTAGAAAGCTAAATTCATCATTTTCTTCTAAATATGGAAATCCCATAATAACTATTGCATAATAGTTTCTTTCTTTATCATCTGGCCAAAGTTACGTGCCATATCAAAAATATACATGAATGTCGATTTCTAGGGTCTGAATTCTGGTTTATATATTTGACTCTATATTTCTGTTAATTACATACTGTTTTAATTACCAGAGCTTTACTGTATGGTTAAATATACAGTATTGCAACACTAACATTGCTATGGGCTAAGTTTTGCACTTCCCTAACTCATGCTGAAATACCCAAGACTTCAGAATGTAACTATTTTTGGAGATCAGGTATTTACAGAGATAATTAAATTATAATTAAGCCATTTGGGGGTGATTATTAATTGACTGTGAATAGTGTCCTTACAAGAAATGGAAATTAACACATAGGCATACAGAGGAAAGACCATGTAAAGACACAGAGAAAAGACAGACATCTACAAGCAAAGGACAATGGTGTTGGAGGAAACTAACCCTGCCTGCACCTTGATGATCTCCAGAACTGTGAGACAAAAATTTCTGTTATTTAAGCCCTGACTCTGTGGTACTTTGTTACAACAGCTCTATAAGGGAATACAGTGCCATCATCATTGGTTTCTTGTTCGATAAGTTCTTGCAAATGTATTTTTCAAGATGTACTTTAGGATCACTCTGATACATTGATTTTTAATGTAATTATCTGTAACCTCTCAATATATTTGCCTCATATTTTGGTCACTGTGTCATTCATTGGGCTTTTTATATCATTTCTTTTTATTCACTTTTATTTAAAATGTTCAATCTTAACTTTCAATGATACTTTAATACACCTATTTTTAAAAAGAAGAAAAGGGCATAATAACAAAATAAGGGTGAACAAAAAGTAGTTTGAGAATAGTAGACACAAATGTGTTTATCCAAAGTCATTAATATGGTAATGGCTGAGAAGTAGCCCCTCAGGTAATCTGAACAGGAACCAAACAACTAGAGTGGTACTTCTCAAACTTTAATGTATATACACGTCATTAATCAGTAGCTCTGGAGTGGGGTTTGTGACTCTGCATCTCTAACATACTTTCAGGTGATACTACTGCTGCTGCTCTGTGGGTTGCATTTGGAGTTGTAAAGGGCTAGAATAGCTGTGCCTTCACGTTCTCTTACCCTTCTGGGCCTGCTATCGTGCAGACAGCTTTCTGATACTTGGCTCACATTCACAAATTCACTTCATTACATAGTATATCTTACTGGTAGACTCTCCTTGTGGGCTTGCAACTACTCTGCATTTTGGCCTAATCTTACTTGCTTGAACCATAATTGAAAGGTTTTTTTTTAACTTTTCTGACACAGATTAAACTATTATATCAACCAGAATAGGTTTGATAACGTACTATGGCCCTCCCTCAGAGGGATATAACAATATCCCTCATTGCCAGTCCTCTTCAATGAAACCAGAAAACACTTTGTGTTTATTTCCAAAAACAATTGGGCAGAACATATGGAAAGCCTGATATCCATTTCTGTATTTTAAAATAGATTCCTCTTTTTTTTTAAGGTGGAAGTCTGTATATTGTATTTAATTTAGAGAAAAATGTCAAAGCCCTTGGAAAATGAAAAATGTTAGATACTTCAGTAGAAATAAAGAATATTACTCTAATAGTGAGCTTCATAACTTCCATCCTATAGTTATGTTATTATTGTGTAAGATTTTCCTAACATTTTGGTTAGCTGTCAAAACTAGCTTAAAAATTCTTTGAATTAATATGCTAGTTGGCAAGAAAATATAAGTTTCATGGCTAATAAGTAAGAATTTTTTTTTTTTTTTTGAGACAGAGTCTCACTCTATTGCCCTGAGTAGAGAGTCCTGGTGTCACTGTAGCTCACAGAAACCTCAAAATCTTGAGCTTGAGCAATCCTCTTGCCTCAGGCGTGCACTACACCTGGCTAGTTTTTTCTATTTTTAGTAGAGATGAGGTCTCACTATTGCTCAGGCTGGTATTGAACTTCTGAGCTCAAGCAATCCACCTACCTTTGCCTCCAGGATTGCTGGAATGACTGCTACGAACCACTCCACCCAGCCTAGAATATCTTTTGAAATAAATACTTACTCAAATGCATCACCAACTTCTTGGACTTTTTTAATCTGAATCTTTATGAAGAATATAATTAAAAATAACTTCCTGATAGTTTAACTCATTCGTTTTTTTGTACAAAACAAAATTATTTTTTGTTTATAAAAGAGAATATTCATTTGACAATTAACGATTCAGGCTATTTTGTCAAAGATAAACCAGATATTCAATGTGATAACTTTTTATTTTTTTATCATTTTAGTTAGGATGGGTAGATAAAAATGGCATGTATTCATAGTGTACACATGATTTTTTTCTATATGCATACGATGTATAATAATAAAATTGGGCAATTGGGTATCTATCACCTACAGCATTTATCATTTCTTTGTGACAGGAATATTCTAATTCTTTGCTCAGTTATTTTAAAGTATACCATAAATTGCTGTTGATTATAGTCATTTTGTTATGCTACAAACAATTGTTCATTCCATCTAATAACCTAACTGCATTTTCTCATCCACTAACCATCCTCACTTTATGCCCTCTTCCTTGCTACTGTTCTCAGTCTCTGGTAATGGTACTGTTTATTGCTATGAGATCTATTATTTTAATATTTAGGACCTAAACATGAATTTAGAACATGGGGGATTTGTCTTTTTGTGCTTCCATCAATGTCATTGCAAATGATAGGATTCCATTATTTTTATGGCTGAATAATATTCCACTGTGTATATATACCACAATTTCTTTATCTATTCATCCACTGATGGACACTTAGGTTGATTATAAATATTGGCTAGTGTAAATAATGCTACAATAAACATGGGAGTGAAGATATCTATTTTGATGTATATTTCCTTTCTTTTTAATATATACTGAATGGAGGTATTGCTGGGTCATATGGCATTTCTGCTTTCAGTTTTATGAAGAACCTTCATATTGTTTTCCATGGTGGCTATACTAATTTTCATTCCTACCAACAGTGTACAAGGGGTTGCTTTTCTCTATATCCTTACCAGAATTTGTTATTGTCTGTCTTTTTGACAAAAGCCATTTTAAATGGGGTAAGATGATATCTTATTGTAGTTTTGGTTTGGATTTCTCTGATGATTAATGATGCTGAGCATTCTTTAGTCTCTTAGTTATTTGTATTTCTTCTTTTGAGAACACTTGATTGGATTATTTGATATTTTTTTTCTTTTGAGGTATTGGAATTTTCTATAAGCCTGTGTAGTCTACTTATTAATAGCCTTGATAGATGAGTATTTTGAAAATATTTTATCCCATTATGTGGACTGTCTCTTCACTTTGTTGATTGTATCCTTTGCTATGTGGAAGGTTTTAGCTTGATGTGGTCCCATTTGTCCAATTTTGCTTTGGTTGCCTATACTTTGGGAACATTATTCAAGAAGCCTTTGTCCAAACCAATGTCCTGAAGTATTTCTACAATGTTTTCTTTAGTGTTTCATAGTTTCACATCTCAGGTTTATGCCTACAATCCATTTTTATTTGATTTTTATATATGGCAAAGGAGAAGACTCTAGTTCATTCTTCTGCATTTGGACATCCAGTTTACTCAGCACCATTTATTGGAGTAACTGTTCTTAGTTTGATATATGTTCTTGGCACATTTGTCAAAACTAAGTTCACTATAGATGTGTGGATTTAGTTCTGAGTTTACTATCCCATTCCATTGGTCTATATGTCTGTTTTCATGCCAGTGCCCTGCTGTTTTGGTTACTACAACTCTGTAGTATAATTCAAAACCATGTAATTTGATTCCTCCATTTTGTTATTTTGTCCCTCTTTGCCTATTCTGGGACTTTTGTGGTTCCATATAAATTTGAGAATTATTTCTTCTGTGAAGAAAGTCATTGATATTTTGAAGGAGATTGCACTTAATCTGTAGGTTGTAGTACAACCATTTAAAATATACTGTAGAACCACTACAGTTGAACACCTTCCCACATTAATCACCTCCTTACGTTGACCTAATTTTCATAGACATGCACCACATGTACTCAGTGGAACGTACTTATGTTGACCACCTTTGTATGTTGACCAATTTGTTAAAGTCCCTTGGGTGGTCAACTAATAGAGGTTCTACTTTATTGATTCGTCTAATGAAGTGGTTCTCAACCTTCCTAATGCCATGACCCTTTAATACAGTTCCTCATGTTGTGGTGACCCCCAACCATAAAATTATTTTTGTTGCTACTTTATAACTGTAATTTTGCTACTGTTATGAATTGTAATGTAAATATATGATATGCAGGATAGTCTTAGGTGTCCCCTGTTAAAGGGTCATTCAACTCCCAAAGGGGCGGAATCCACATGTTGAGAACTGCTGTTCTAATGCATGAGCATAAAATATCTTTCCATTTTTTTTATATCCTCTTAACTTTTTTCATTGATGTTTTATAGCTTTCATTATAGAGATATTTTACTTTCTTGGTCAAGTTTATTCACAGGTATTTTATTTTATTTGTTGCTATTGTAAATGGAATTACTCTTGGTTTCTTGTTAAAATTGTTTGGTGTTGGCATACAGAAATACTGATTTTTGTATTTTGATTTTTGTATCCTTCAACTTTACAAAATTTTTTTTATTCTAATAATTATTTGTAGAGTATTTAGGTTTCTCTAGTTATAAAATTATATTGTCTGGAAGTAAAAATAATTGGACTTTTTTCTTTGGATGTACTTTATTTCCTTCTCTTGTCTTATTGCTCTAACCAGAACTTCCAGTACTATGTTGCATAATAGTAGTAAAAATGGGTATTTTTCTGTTCTTCCAGATCGTAAAAGAAAGACTTTCAGTTTTTTCTCATTCAGTATGATGTTAGCTGTGGGTCTGTTATACACGATTTTTATCATGTTGATGTATGTTCTTTATATGGTCAGTTTTCTGAGAGTTGTTTCATTCACGAAAGGAGGATAAATTTTATCAAAAATGTTTTCAGCATGAATTGAAATGATCATATGGATTTTGTCCTTTGTTTTATTGATAGTATGCATCAAATTGATTAATTTGTTTCTGTTGAACCATACTTGCATTACTGGGATGAATCCCAGTTTAATAAAAATGGATAATAATTTTAAAGTGCTGTTGAATTCTGTCTGCTAATATTTAGTTGAGGAATTTTTCATCTGTGTACATTAGAGATATTGACCTA
>NW_003852397.1:51348101-51387715 GCF_000181295.1 Otolemur garnettii
GGCTTTGAATTTCTTCCTAGTTCAATCTTATTAGGTTGTATGTGTCTAGGTATTTACCCATTTCTTCTAGGTTTTCTAATTT
This sequence comes from Otolemur garnettii, assembly GCF_000181295.1. Classification (NCBI taxonomy): domain Eukaryota; kingdom Metazoa; phylum Chordata; class Mammalia; order Primates; family Galagidae; genus Otolemur; species Otolemur garnettii. Next base: position 51,348,184 of record NW_003852397.1, read on the forward strand.
ATTAATCTATCATTGCTTATAGTAGTTGCTAATGACCCTTGAATTTCTGCAGTATCTGTTATAATATCTACCTTTTCATCTCTGATTTTACTTATTTGTATCTTTTTTTTTTTTCTTAGTCATTCTGGTTAATGATATGTCAGTATTTTGTTTATCTTTTGAAAAGAGAAACTTTTAATTAATTTTTTTATATTTCTTGATTCTAATTTCATTTCTTTGTACTCTGATATTTATTATTTCTTTTCTTTCACTAATTTGGGGTTTGTTTTGTGCTTATTTTTCTAGTTCTTTAAAATTATCATTAGGTTGTTTAAGAAAAGCCTTGCTATTTTTTTCTTATAGGCACTTATTGCTATAAAGTTTCCTCTTATTAATTTTACTGTATTCAGTAGATTCAGGTGTGTTGCATTTTCATTTTCATTTTTTTGAGAAAGTTTTAAATTTTATTCTTTACCTCATCAGTGATTTACTTGTCACACAGAAGCATATTATTTAAATATGTTTTTTGTAGGCTAACTTATGGTCTATCTCTGAGAATGATCCATAGCTGAAGAGAACATTTATTCTCTAGCTATTGGATGAAATTTTCTGTAAATATTTATTACATCCATTGGTCTGTAGTTCAGATTAAGTCTAATGTTTCACTGTTGATTTTCTGTCTGGATTATCTGGCCAGTGCTAAAAATAGAGTGTTGAGCTCTCCAACTTTTATTGTATTGTAGTCTATTCTGATAATATTTGCTTTGTATGTCTGTCTTGGTGCTCCAGTATTAGGTACATATGTATTCAGATTATTATATTCTCTAGTTGAATTAACTCCTTTACAATCTGATAACTTTTGTTTTGACCTGGGCACGGATGGATTGTGACTAAGAGACCAAATGAGAAAGTGGCTGAAGAGAATAAACCAGTTTTTTTTTTTTTTTTTTTACTAATTCAGACCACTATTCTAATTAGAATTAGAGCCAAGGAACTGGAAGACAGAAGTGCTATCTCTTTAATAGCATCCAAATTGAAATATATAGAACAATCACTCTTAGGACCAGTTAAAAATTATCTAATAAAAGGACACAATAGGGAAATTTGTCCCAGTTTTCCTCTCCTAAATAATTTCAGGCACATATGTGGAGTATATGATATTCATTATGTGAGTGAGGTTAGGTAAATCAGCATTTCTTTCTGACTGTAAAATTCCACCTGAGCTGTTGTCAGAAGTCCAGCTGTATACACACTTTAAGTGGTGTTGAAGTTACTAATCATGAACTCATGTCACATGTAAGTATACAGTGATTACTCAGCTTTTTTGCTAAGCAAAAGTTCTACTCGGGAGCTTATTTTTCTTTTATAGTTAAGACCAGCTGCATAAGTTGAGGGGACTATGTAATATGAAAACACAGGGCTCTTTGCTATATATACACTAAGGAGTATAAGACAGTGACAGCAGAGTATTAAACCATACGTAGGGCCCTTCTGAATACAGGGCACAAGTTACATATTTATAAAGCCAGCAAGCCATCCTGAGACTCAGAATGAAAAGAGAAAAGCTACAGAGAAAATTTATATCTTCTTAAATAATACATAAACAATCATAAAAACAGACATTGATATGAAATATGGACAATAATGTTAATTATAGTGAGGTCTTATACAGAAATGAGGAGCATATTATTGAACAATGGATAAAGGGCACTCATTGTTATAAAATGGCAAAGGAGTTGGATGACTTGTTTTCATGTTCTAGTGTTTTATGGGAAGTAGAACTTGCAAGCAATGAAACTGGATTTTGAGCTTAGAAGATTTGAAGCATTGAAGGAGTGACTTTGTTCCTTATGACTGCTTGTAATAAGATGTGAGAAGAGAGAAATGAATTGGAGCAGGAATTATTAAATAAAAAGGGTTTAGAAATTTCTCTACCTGTCCATATTATAAAACTTGAGAAAGCATATTTGGCAGAGAACACCAAGAGTGCAGCTAACCAACTATTAAAAAAATTAGTGTGAGTCTGAACCATGAACTTAATCAAGTATCTCTTCTGGAAGAGAGCTGTCAGCAGAATCAGACCATGCTGGTACACTGAACACAAACTTCCATCCTCCGGAACTGTATTTTTCTGTCATTTAAGACCCTCAGTGTATTATACTTTTTATGCTAGCTAGATCTAGGACAGTTTGTATTGCTTTTTTGTGGTGCACTAATTTCTGATTTCTATGATGGAAACAAGAAAACATTGCATATGACATTTCCCAGAACCGTACATAAATCTTTTTGCATTTTTGTGGGTACTCCGGAAACCCTGAGGGAATTGGGCTTTAAAAATTTTGCAAATATACACTGGTGAGAGAAAACTTTCCCTAATTCTCCTCTCCCGACTTTCAAGAAAGAATCCTGCTTCTTTGACATTGAGATTAAAATTGCTTTCTTTAAGGCTTTTTAAAAAAATACACATATTGAACACAGCATGATATTTGCTTCTAATTGACATCATTCAATGTTGTATGCTGACGACCCTCCTGTTATAGCTGTATATTAATTTTGATTAGATAAAAGGGGGCTTTGTGAGTTTTGACTTCCTGTCAGTACAGTCAAATGTGAGCTGTGGGAATGAAACAAAGTGCTATTTTTAAAACCATTGTTAAGAATGTACTACTTACAAATTATTTAGAAAGTAAGTTATGATTTAGTTAAATGATTACAAATCTTCAGTAGATACAGAGCCTAAGCTGGGCACCTACTTAATATTCTGCTCCTTTTTGTTCTAGGAACAATGTCATTCCACAATTTTATTTTTTAGCTGCCCCATTTTTATGGATTAAATTGGGCCTTTCCTCTCAAATTCATATGTTCAATCCTTATCCCCTAATGTGACTATATTTAGAGATAGGACCTTTAAGGAGTTAATTAAGGTTAAATTAGGTCATCAAATGCAGCCTAATTTAATAGGTCTGGTGTCCTTATTATGAAGAAGAATAAAGAGAAATGATCTTCTTCTCTTATTTTGTGTACCCATAGAAGAAAGGCCAAATGAGGAAATAGAGGAGGTCTATAAGCCAGGAAAAGAATTCTCACTAAAAGCCAACCCAAAAGCATTCAAATTTTGAATTTTTAGCATACAAAACTGTGTAAATAAAGAGTTTTCTTGTTTAAGCTGCCTAGTTTGTGATATTTTGTTATGGCAGCCCTACCAGAAGAATATACTTATTGTTCACATTTTATTAACTTAGGAATGATCCTTTCTTTTAGAAACAAGCATGAAAATTTGGGTGCAAAAGCAAATTAATATGGAAAAAAATGACTGAGAAGCTTGGTTTGTTTTTAAACCTTCATTTCTGTTTACTACCCACCAGACTGGAGTGAGACCAACAGAATTTGCTGTGGTTGCACACGTAGTCAGGTTGAAATTTTCCCTTGAACTACAATATCCCTTATCCTCCTGTCTCACCATGTATAGAGAATTAACCAAAATTTATATTAAAAAGTATCTAATACAGTCAGACTATACATATATGAATTCCCCTAATTTTTTTCAAATATATTTTTAATAGATTTTCACATTGAAATAATCATTTCTTATTTATTTGCCCATGTCTCACCCCTAAAAGAACCCTACACACATACACACAGACACCATACACATACATACTCACTTACACTTAAAACCTTTTTAGGGCCAGAATAATGTTCTCTTTTTCTTGATATTCATATACCTATTACAGTACTTGTCACATAAGATCTTTCTAATATATATTTGAATAACAGTGAATAAATCATTAAATCATGCTCAAGTGAAATCTCCTAGAGACACTTCAAAGCCTGTGACCTCCATGAAACATCCAGCAATGCAGTGGGGTGAGTTGAACGCAAATAATTTGCTGGGGCCACCGGGACATATGTTATAGCTTCTGCTATCAGTCCTACTATACCCAATGCTTATGCTGAAAAGTGATCACTAGAAACTCCCTGAATATCACCTTGCCAAAGCCTGTAATTGAAATATGCTGAAGCATGTTTCAATAGTAAATTCATGTCATTTGATTAGTAATGACCTTAATGACCTAAACACTTTAGCCTGCCAAGTAACGTCCTTATCAGAGAAAGTCTCCTATTCTCCCCAAAAGATTTATGAGACGAATATATACTAAAATAAATGTCCATTCTAGGTTCTTCTTTCTTTCTCTTTTTCTCTATCTTTCTCTATCTTGTTCTCTTAAATAGAAAATTCTCAGGATGTTTTCAAAGGAAATAATTAGGTTTCATGTAGCCAGAATGATATTGTTATATTAGTGGCAAATTATATTAAAACTAGGGCATCAGTTTTCTTTTTCTTCTTTCCTATGTGACTGTAATGCACAAGTAATCTGTGTATGTTTTCTTTGTTTCAATGGAACAAAAGCTTAGGATCATGTAGGGTTGCCCTCCATGCAACAAAGATGTACTCTTTTTAATTCTGTTTCATATATGTAATGTGGTCTTAAATTTTTGATAAAGGATATGTTGAATATAGAATTAAATGATAGTGAATGTTTTGTATATATAGAATCTCTTTCTCTGAATAAAAAATGGAGTAATAACTCAAAGAAATTAATGTCTTATAGAGCACCTGTTCTAGGCACTGTAGTAGACTGTTTTTATATAGGAAATCATTTAATCCTCAAACATCAAACATGGCAGCTTTGGTATGACTATCTGCATTTTATGGATAAGAGACTAACTGGGAAGGTAGTATATACGTTATCATCCAGGAAGGAAGTGATAGAGTTGGGATTAACATGCAGGTATTTCTGGTATTCTTTTCAGTCCAAATACATAAGAGAAGTATTGTAAGGACAGATGATACAATGAGGAGTTTTTGATATATTAGGTGTTATAATGTTTTGATTTCTGATGAATTTCTCTCCTTTGCCACATCCCATTAAAAAAATAGAATTTTAATGGATTATGGTCATAAACGTTCCATTCACTGGATATGTTTTAAATTTTGTACCAAGCAAATGGATTCTTTACATGTATTAGCTTATGTGATTCTCAGAAGAAATAATATAAGTGCTATTATTTATATTTTACAGATGAGGTTGAGGGCAACTCAGAGAAGCTTATCAACTTACTCCAGGTCAGATAAATTTAACTGGCAAAAAGTCACAATTCAAACCAGGTCTCTCATTCTCTTAACCACCATCCTCTTCTATAAGACATATTCAGATGCCACTTCAAAAAAAAATAATAATAATAAAAAGTAGTTTTTATAAGATTTATCAGAACCTAGTACTAACTCCGAAAATAGAGGTAAGGAGGGACTGGGGCTGGAGATAGAGGGATATGGTGGTGTGTTTCTACTAAGCATGCAAAATGGCAAGAGCCTCAGAATACAATCTGTACAATGGAATATATATCATAGTAAAGGAGGGGCTTCGAGCTCTAGACTCTAGACTGGCAAAGCTATAGGGCTATATTAGCTCTTAAAAGTTGGAAAATCCATTCTGAGTTATCATCAGAAATTTCAAAACATAGCCGTTGTCTTCATTCTTGCTTTTAGAGAGAAGTATTTTTGGTTTGCATTCAAGGAGCACAGAGTAATTTTTTATTTTTTGAAATTATTTTACAGGGTCATGTTACTAGCATCTTGACATATTTTAACTTTTGGTAGGCAGCTAGCTATCTACACAGAGAAACTTGCCAAGGATAAGCTCTGCTTTGTCACTAAACTGTTATCACACATGTGAAGGCTTTTGGGGGTGATTTTCTACCACTTCCTCCCTTCTATCCCCCCTCAAGTATTATTGCCATGATTATTTTACTTAAGGTTTGGCAGTCACCTTGTCTTGTTTTTATTCTTAAATCTAAACTTCAGAGTAGGGCTGTCCAATATAGTAACTTGAAATATAAATTAATTACTATTGTATAAAATTAAAAATTCAGTTTCTCAGTTTACTAGCCATGTTTAATGTGTTTAATAGTAATATATGGCTAATTGCTACCATATTGAATGTTGCAGACATAAACTATTTTTTGTTATGGCTAAAAGTTCTACTAGATAGCACTGCTTTGGAGCTTTGATTTCCTAGAGAAGAAATATCTTAATGAATATCATAGTGGGTTATATTATATGATATATCTTGCCTGTCCTTTGAATGTCTCTCCACTGCAGTGGTTCTCAACCTGTCACGACCCACGGGAACTGTATTAAAGGACCATGGCATTAGGAAGGCTGAGAACCACTGCTCCACTGGGTCCCCTACACATGGTGTTCCTCATAAAAATAATGAGGAATACCATGTGCCAATGCCTTAGTGCCAGCACCACCAAGCATAAATAGATGACTTGCTTTTCCCAGTGAATTATGAGCATAAGTGATTTGTGTAAGTTGGATGAGGAAGCTTTAATGGCCAGTGGTTACCTCACCAAGATATCTTTTTCCTCTGTCATGAGACCAGCAGTGTTTAAAAATGAGGCTGCTCGTAAGACCCTGAATGAAGGTGATGTGCAACAGAGCTGAACACATCCATAACTGTATTTAATGTGAAATAACCTTTCATTGCTGCAATTACTACTTTGTGTATCATTTATTATCACATGATAATGCAACTTAAATTGACTGATACAAATAGCGACACCCTTTCAATATTCTGGAGATACAACCAAGGATGCTAAGTAATGTTCATCAGTGATGCTTTACACAGTCTGGGCTGGAAGCCAATGTAACAGGAACAGACCATACAAATGACACAGTTAACAATGAAGTTCACATATCCTCCAGAGAACAAAAGGTTTGCCCCTAGGTGAATTGGTTAAACCATGTGATAAAACAAGAGCTGGTATTTTTGAATTTCATCCTATTATCAAGTGTCCGGAATCTGAGTGGTTTTATCCCTAGGGTGTGAACAGCTCTTAAATGAAGAGCCCTTTGTGTGAAAGGATGTGCTTTCTGCAGTCAACTAACTCTTTTCTTTTTACACTAATAGCTTCTCTGGTGCCTACACTGGGGACATTTCTTTTTTTTTTTTATTCCCAGGGTATTTTTTTCTTCTATTCCAATACTACCTTTATATTTTGCAGTTACAGCAATAGAGCAATAATAAATTTGAATATAAAATAATGGATTAAAAGAGTTGGGAATAAAGCATGTAAGCATGTAATGTGAGGAGGAAATGTGGGAGATGGGGGGTGAGGGGCTCAAATTTTCACTTTAATATTGTGTTTTAGTTTTAGTTTATTTTTTATATTTGAATTCTTATATTGATTGAAAGAAGAAAAATTGAAAATCATCATTTCTTTCAGTTATATCCTTGCTTCTCGTGGTGAGTAAAATAGCGTTCAAACAAAGTAAACCATGGAGAGTTAGACAACACATTTCACTCTCTTGCCATGTCTTGGTCAGTAGCATTTTGCGATCAACAATGATACATCTCTCTAAACATGAATTCTGGAGGTAAAATACCCCCAATAAGGGACCATTATCCCATGTGATTAAAAGATACTGGTCCAAGGATAAGATGTCTTGGCACTGATTCTAACAACACATAAGGATTAAGGTAATAGATTTCTCGATATGGCCTCTGCTCTACTAACTTCAAAGTGAATGCTTTGTCTAGGTGAGATTTGGGACTCTAACTTGTGAGTGAAATTAAAAAAAATCACCTACACAGTGTTTAAGTATTACATGCCCAGGTACAAAGAAAAATGTATGTATGACTTTACTCAGAAACTGTAAAAGTTAATTGATGTATTTGACCAACATTTCTTTATACTATTAAAAATAAAAATATTAGTCTGAACTACATTGTTTTAAGTTAAGGTTTTAGTTGTTATCCCCATAGAAATCACCAAGAAAATGACTCAAAAATATAGTTAAAGAAAAAATAAGACAATTAAAATGAGGCTTTAGAATATATCTGCTTAACAGAAGGTAATAATGTAGGGATAGAGAAATAAAGGCATAGGATATAAATGAAAACAAATAGGAAATGGTAGTAGTAAGTACTACCTTGTAAGAATTGATAAAACAGTCTTTGAAAATGAAGAAATTAGCAAGATGGATACAAAAATATGATCTAAATATATTCAATCAATTATAAACACACATTATATTTAAATACATCAACAGGTTAAAAGTAAAAGGTTTTGTGAAAATAGCAACACAAAGGGAATTGCGGTCACTATAGTAATATCAAACAAAATCAACTTTTAAGGCAAAAACACTATTAGGAAGAAAAGAGATTTTTGATGTTAAAAAGGATTAGGCAAAAAAGGAAGATGTGACAATTATAAATGTATATGCACCTAAAAATAGAACTCCAGATATATGGAGCAAACCTGACAGAACTGAAGGAAGGACAAGACAGTTCATCAATAATAGTTGGAGATTTCTGTACTTCACTTTCAATAATAAGTAGAAATACTGGGCATATGAATAAAATAAATGGAGAAATAGAAGACTTAAATAGCACAATATGCCAAGTACATCTCACAGATACCTATAGAACAATGCCCCTAAGAACCGCAGAGTATACATTTATTTTGTGTAAGAGAAGATGAAATCAGTGGCTCATTTTTTCAAGTGTACAGGGACCATTAAGCAGGTTAGTCCATACACTGGACCATAAAAGAAGCCTCAATGAATTTGAAACCATTTCAAATAAAATAATTATATAAAATATTTTCTCTTAACATAATGATATTAAATTAGAAATCAATAACTGACACATTTGGGATTTGGGTATTGAAAACCAAATGGGGAATTCCATGTTATTCAAATGGTCCATAGGCTCTTAATTTGTTTTGAATTCTTCTCCATTTGAATATTCTTCATACTGATAAGAAAAAAATATATATAAGCATAATTTCATTTTTATTGGCTTAACTAATCAGGCCAGATCATAAGGTGTTCATTTAATATCCACAATTTTGGTTTCCTGATTTTATTTCTTTATTTATCTGTTGCCCAGGATACTGTCATGGCCTCAGCCTGCCTCACTGCAACCTCAACCTTTTGAACTCAAGCAATCCTCCTACCTCAGCCTCCTGAGTATCTGAGTCTACAGGTGCCCACCACCACACTTGACTAATTTTTCTGCTTTTAGTAGGGACAGGTCTCACCTCATTCAGGCTGGTCTCAAACTCTTGATCACAATGGATCCTCTTGACTTGGCCTCCAGAATGCTAGGATTACTGGTGTGAGCCACTACACCCAGCCAGTTTTCTGAATTTTAAATGGCCTCTTTGTCTAATGTTCTACTTAATTCTGATGATGATCACTAATTAGCTCTAACAACTGAATACCAACAACCCTCCTAACAGTCAGAGGCAGAAGGGAAAAGAACTTGTTTGAGATGGTTAGAGTTATAACAGTTAACTATGGGCTAAAGGAAAGAGAGAAATATAGCAATGAAGAACTTAATCAAGATTAGAACAATGCAAGAGTAGAAAAAAATATAAAAAAATACATTGAGGCAGAGAGCAGCAAAATAGTTGGAGGAAATTGAAAAGAATGAAGTGTCTCATAATATAGAGGACTGAGTTGCATAAAGGGGGTAATAGCCAATAAAAATCAATATTTCAGGCTGGGTACAGTAGCTCACACCTGTAATCTTAGCACTCTGGGAGGCCAAGGTGGGCAGATCCCTTGAGCTCAGGAGTTGGAGATGAGCCTGAGCAAGAATTTGACCACATCTCTAAAAATAGCTGGTCATTGTGGAAAGTGCCTGTAGTCTCTGCTACTCCGGAGGCTGAGTCAAGAGGATCTTTTGAACCCAAGAGTTTGAGCTTGCTGCGAGCTATGATGTGGTATATGAGCTTGTTGTGAGCTATGATGCACTCTACCAAGGGTGACAATGGAAAACTGTCTCAAAAAAACAAACAAACAACAACAACAACAAAAAACCAAAAGTATTTTCTGAAAAGTCAAGGAGTAATCAGCTTATTAGATTACTTAATTTATTTATTACTACTAGGAGGTCATGTGTATCATGGCCAAAAGTCCTATTCATTTGGGATGGTCTCAGTTGCTTGATTATTAATAGTGCCCCTTTTCATTTTCAAAAGCATCTTGGCATGGATGATTAAAAATACAGTCACTCTATTCCTAAGAATTTTTAGTAAAATTAGTTTCACTACTGATCATATGAGTTTGCTGTAGTTCTAGAAGTTCATGGGTGAGAAAGTGAAGAGGGAAAAATATGCTTACCTAGGAAGAAAGCCCTGAGGAGGCAGTTTGGCTTGATAAAAGGAGTTTTGTTTGTAGTTTTTCTTTTCAAGTTAAAAGAAATTTCTAAATATTTTTGTGCTAGGAAGAGAAAAATCTGAGATAAGGAGAATTGTTAGATTTCTTGGTAATAGAGTTTCTTGATGAGGTCCTAAATGAGGCAAAATGGATTAATATCAGTTCTTCATCTTCTTTATTAGCAATTTGTTCTCCTTTTTGCCAGTTAGGGTCATAGATATATTGAATTTTTGGCCTACAGCCCAAAACAAAGACTGCATTTTTACAAGGACAACTACATTGGGGTCCTGCAAGTGATTTATATCTTCTTTAGTTTTTATATGACTTTAAGTGCTTTGTTATTTTTATATGGTAATCACTGTTTTCAAAACATGGGATTTGAAACTATTAATAATACATTTTATTACGTTGAGTATAATCAGAAGCCTATTTATTAGCCAGTATACCTATTTTCTTCTCTCTTGGTAACTATAATCACTATTTTATATTTAGCTATATATCAATGACTTTCTAAGCCTAAACATCCATGATTCACAATATAAAATCTAAAACTAATTTATCTCCGTTATGCTACTAAATAATCAGAAGAAACAGTGTTTCTTCTATACTGTCTATGAAGAAAGATCAGAATTAAAACTGGCAAGATAAAGTGAGACTAACCACAATTAGGATTCTTATCTACTTAGAAGTATGAGAAAATATACCCTTCAATATCATTCAATCCTGCATCTCTAATTGGATATTTTGTTTAGCTAAAAACCTTCTTGGAAGAAGAACCATTTTTAATAACAGAAATCCTTCTATGATGGAAAAAAGTGAAACTACTTTAAAACAAATTATATATTTTTAAAAGTTTGAAAAAGTAACACTTCTTGAATTGGTGACAGGCTTATGGGCAAAGCAGGCACTAGCTCAGTGGTTCATGTATAATAGCAATCCAGGAGACTTAGCTGGAAAGTTAAAGTTGAAATCTCATTATAAGAAAGAACTTACTGCAGCTGAAGATCTGTTCCAGTAGAGTTAATATTTAGCCCAAGAGAAGCCATTTTTCAGAGGAATGTCAGTGGTAATTGTGATTTTCCCAAAGTAGTAACATTCTATATAAATGACCATGTCTCATTCCCTCTATGAGATTGAAAATTAAAAATGTTTCGGTTTAAAAACCATGTGACTCTTCTACTTCAAGAGTCAAGCAAAAGTGTATTGGACTTTGCTGACTTAAATTTTTTTTCCTTCAGTCTCTGAAAATTTAGACTGATTAGAAAAATATTTATATTTCTTCATGGAAATGAAGGAAACCTGGAGAAAGAAGCAATATTGTCTTAGCAAAATCAACATTGAATAGTATTACAAAAGAAGAAAAAGATCAACTTAAGTGGACAGAAATACACAAGATAATGCATTTCAGGGTGGCCATCTTGGCTGTGCTGAGGTTTTAAGCAGACTAAGGGAGTCTAGGAAAGAACACAAGGAGCAGCCTACATTAAAGGAATTAGAGGTGAGATTTCAGGGTGTTGGAGAGAAGTATCATTTTTAAAGTGAGGAAAGTGGAGCTATGTTTAATGTTAGGCTCTACTGTGGGTGAGAGCAACTTTATGAATCCTTTGGTTTTAGAACCTAATATAAAAACTAAACTATATCAAATGTTATATTATTATATCAAATGTTAGATTTGATATGCTTTTCTGACTTAATTTATCTTCTTCCAGTCTTGTCCTGCTTATTGATTAAATCCACACAGATTCCAAGAAAGAAACCTGCGAGCATTCCTAATTTTTCTCTTAAAAAAAAAAGTACCTAATTAATGTCCAAGACAAGCAAATTCTATTTCCTCTAGGTATTTTAAATCCATGCTCCTCTTACCTTTTTCATTGCTACTGTGCTATACTTTGCCCTGTCATCTCTTAACTGAACTTCTATAACTGTCTTTTCACATTTATCTTTGTCTTCTACAAAACACTCTTTAAAGAGCATTTTCTCTCCACACAAGCAACCATAGTAAATGTTTGAAAAATGTAAGTCCAATCATGTAAACTCCTTTTTCAAAAAAGATTTTTAAAGATTTCAAATTAATATGAGGGGAAAGATGATTAGGTTGCCTTGTTTTCATTTCAAAGATAAAGTTCAAATTGTAGTTCAGCCCTTCACCCAGGGGGTGTGCTGTATACCCTTACATTGTGCAAAATAGGTGAAAGCTTACCAATCTCCCTCTCTCCTCTCCTTTCCCCTTTCCTTAAACCACCTGCCCACATTTGAATTTATTTATTTTTTTCTCTTGTGTTGGCATGTAGTTGTTTTTCTCATGGTTTCATATTAGTATTGAGTATGTTGGATACTTGCTTTTCCATTCTTATGACATTTTACTAAGAAGTATGTGCTTCATCTTCATCCAGTTTAATACAAAAGATGTAGAGTTTCCATCTTTTTTATGATTGAATAGCATTCCATGGTATACTTATACCACAGTTCATTAAACCACTCATATGTTGCTGGGCACTTGCATTGGTTCCATTTTTTGGCAATTGTAAATTAAACTGCAGTAAGCATTCTAGTGCAAATTTCCTTGTGATAAAATGACCTTTTTCTTTCTTTGGGGTAGATACCTAGTAATAGAATTGTGGGATCAAATGTAAGGTCTACTTTTAGCTCTTTGAACATTCTCCATATTTGTTTCCATTGAGTCCGTGTTTGTTCACAATCCCACCAGCAGTTTCCTTCTCTCCACATCCTCACCAACATTTGCAGCTTTGGGATTTTGTGATGTGGGCTATACTCACTGGGGTTAGGTGATATCTCAGAGAGGTTTTGATTTCCATTTCTCTAATGATTAGGGATGATGAACATTTTTTCATGTGTTTGTTGGGCACTCATCTGTCTTCTTCTTTTTTTTTTTTTCTTATCTATCTTCTTCAGAGTTTTTGTTCAAGTGCCTTGCCCACTTATAAATGAGATTGCTTGCTCTTTCCTTGTTGATTAGTTCGAATTCTCTGTAGGTTCTAATTATCAGTCTTTTGCCAGATTCATGCATACAAATATCTTCTTCCATTCTGAAGGTTCTCTGTTTGCTTTAGTTGGTACACCCTTCACTACACAACCTTAGAACAAATGGGCTTAACAGACATGTACAGAACATTTAATCCTAATAAAATTGAGTATACATTCTTCTCATCAGCCCATGGATCATCCTTGAAAATTGATCATATCTTAGGGCCAAAGATCAAACCTGAACAAATTAAAAAGTATACAAATTGTACATTGTATTTTCTTGGACCATAAGAGAATAAAAGTGAAATTAGACTCCAACAGAAATCTTCAAACGCACATAAATCATGGAAACTAAACAACCTTATGCTGACAATGCTTGGTAAAAGAGAAGATAAAGAAGGAAATCATTAGATTTCTCAAATAAAATGACATTAAAGCCATAAGCTATTAAAACTTATTGGATACTGTAAAGATAGTCCTAAGAAGAAAATTATAGCATTATATCCCCACATCAAAAAACAGAAAGTACAAAAGCCAACAACCTAAGGGATCATCTCAAGGAACTGGAAAAGGAAGAGCAATCCAATTCTAAACCTAGAAGAAAAGAAATAACCAAAATTAGAGCAAAATTAAATGAAATTGAGAATATAAGAATCATTCTGAAGTTTAGTGAAACAAATGTTCATTCTTTGAAAAGATTAATAAAATGGATAAAACCTTGGCCAGACTAAATAGAAATAGAAAAGTAAGGTCTCTAATAACCACAATAAGAAGTAAAAAAAACCCCAAAAACCAAAGAACAGAAAAGTAAGGTCTCTAATAACTGCAATAAGAAGTTAAAAAAAAAAAAAAGAAAAGGAATAGTAACAGATATCACAGAGATACAAATGATCCTTGACAATTACTACAAAAACCTCCATCCCCAGAAATTTGAAAATGTAGAGGAAATGGACCAATAGCTGGAACCACACCACCTTCCTAAATTCAACCAGAAAGAATTAGGAATTTTGACCAATATCAAGCACTGAAACTGCAAAAGCAATTAAAAACTTTCCAAAAAAGAAAAGTCCTGGACTAGATGGTTTTATGCCAAGAATTCTACCAACTCCAAAGAGGAGCTTCTACTTATATTGGAGAACCTATTGCAAAACATAGAGAAGGAAAGAATCCTCCCTAAACGTTCTACAAAGCAAGTCTCACTCTGATACCAAATTCCTGACACAAAACCAGGAATCATCCAACAAGAAAGGAAAACAATAGGCCAATACTGTTAATGAATATTGATGTGAAAATATTCAATAAGATCCTAGCAAACAGAATACAGCTATGCAGTTAAAAAAATTGTGCATCATGATCAGGTGGGGTTTTTTCCAAGGATGCAAAGTTTGTTCAACATATGTAAATCCATAAATGTAACTCAGCACATAAATAGAAGCAAAAATAAACTCCTTTCTTAAATACTTTTTTTGTTGTCTTTCAATTATGTACACAATAGTCGCTTTGACCAGGATACAAGTTTAATCTTACTTATACTTTAAAAATTTCCTTTAGCCATTCTCTTGTTTTCAACCTCTTAAATTTTGGGGAATGAAAACATATCCTGAAGAGCTTCTTGATTCTTGGTCAACTTATATATGTGTTTATGTGTTAGTCAGTTTCTGTGTAAATGCTAATGGTGATTTTACTCGATTTTCCTAGGATTCTATCTCTGGATATTCAGATATTTTAGAATAGAAACATTGAGGAGAAACTTTTCAAAGACATACACTTTTTAGAGGTTCACAGACTTGCTCAAAACCATAAAAGAGAGTTATGGACATGGTTTCCTACTCTAAGAACAATGATTATTTTCTATAGTAATGTCCTAAACTTCTTGATACTGGCTTCTAAATATGGGCTATATGTAGATATTGAAGATTCAGGGGATAATAAACTCATAAACTGAAGAAATGTCACCTGGTGAAAGCTTTAGAAACCATAGTACACTGCAAAATATTTTAGCAAATTGACTTATTAAGATGGAAAGGACTATGGGCTTAAAATCTAGGACAAATGGCACAAATCTTGCACTGAACTCAACCCACACCTTTCACCTCAAAAATTGACTCTCATTGGATAAAAGAGTTAAACTTAAGACATGAAACTATAAAGATTCTTGGACAGAGTGCAGGGGAAACAATTGAAAAAATTGGACTGGGAGAATACTTTATGAGGAGGACTCCCTGGGCAGTTGAAGCAATACCAAAAATACATTACTGGGATCTGATCAAACTAAAAAGCTTCTGCATTGCCAAGAACACAGTAAGTAAAACAAGTAGATAGCCCTCAGAATGGGAGAGGATATTTGCAGGTTATGTTTCTAACAAAGGTCTGATAACCAGAATTTACAGAGAACTCAAACTTATCAGTATGAAAAGAACAAGTAATCCCATTTCATTGTGGGCAAGAGACTTAACAGAAGCTTCCTTGAAGACAGATGCATGGTCTACAGACACATGAGAAATGCTCATCATCTTTAATCATTAGAGAAATGCAAATCAAAGCCACTTTGAGATACCATCTAACTCCAGTAAGAGTAGCCCACATAACAAAATCCCAAAACAACAGATGTTGGCATTCAACAGATGTTGAATCTGTACAAAAGGGAACAGTTCTGAACTGCTAGTGGGAATGCAAGCTAATATGTTCCTTTTGGAAAGAAGTTTAGAGAACACTCAGGGATCTAAAAATAGAACTGCTGTTTGATTCTGCAATTCCTCTACTACAGTGTTTCCCTGAAAATAAGACACTGTCTTATATTTATTTTTTTCTCGATAAGACACACTAGGGCTTTTTTTCAGGAGATGTCTTCCTCTCTGCACCAAAATGCATGGTGTGGCTATGCAGATATGCTCATCACTAGGTCTTATTATCCAGGTAGGGCTTATATTTAACAAATGCATAGAAATCCTGCTAGGGCTTATTTGGGGGGTAGGTCTTATTTTTGGGGAAACAGAGTAGGTGTATATCCAAAGACCAAAAATCACTTTGCAACAAAGATATTTGCACCAGATTGTTAATTGTAGCTTAATTCATAATTGCCAAGTTATGGAAGAAGCCCAAGTGCCCATTGACCCATGAATGGATTAATAAATTGTAGTATATGCATACCATGGAATATTATGCAGCCTTAAAAAAGATAGAAACTTTACCTCTTTTATGTTAACATGGATGGAGCTGGAACATATTCTTCTTAGTAAAGTATCTCAAGAATGAAAGAAAAAGTATCCAATGTACACAGTACTTTTATGAAACCATTTTATAATTACTCACACTTTCTTATGAAAGATAGATCACACCTATAGCCTAGGATGAAGGAGATAAGCGGAGGGGGATAGGAGGGGAGGGGGAAGTTTTGATAGAGGGAGAGTAAATGGGGGGCCCATACCTATGGAGCATATTACAAGGGTACAAGTCAAATCTATCAAGTATAGAACATAAATGTCTTTTTTTATATTAAATGATAGCTGTGTACATTAATGCAATCATGGGGTACAGTGTGGTGTTTTCATATACAATTTGAAATATTTTCATCAAACTGGTTTAACATAGCCTTCATGTCATTTTCTTAGTTATTGTGAACATAAATGTCTTAACACAATAATTAAGTAAATGAGGTGAAAGCTATGTTGATTAGTTTGTTGTAAGCACTAAAATTTATAAAAAATAAACACATTGTACCTCAAAAATGCATGAATGTGCTCATGATCTATGTGTATATGACAATAAAAGGAAAAAAAATCTTGCATTGACCACATTTAATTTCTGTTATGAATATTTATCTCTGTGTTTGGAACTCTGATAGAAGGAGTTGCTCTTTCTTCTTGGTTCATAGCATGTTACTGATCTTTTTTGTTTATGATCCCTCTTCTCACTATGAGCAACAATTATGATGGTTTGATATCTGTCCTTAAATGTGCACGTCTTACATAAGGTTGAGAGAGTTGTTTTGAGTTTGTTTCAAGAGTGTATATTGGCATTGTGCATATCACATGAATATTTTCTTCACTCAGAAGAGTGGTTCTCAACTAGGAGCAATTTTGTCTCCCTAGGAGACATTTGGTAGTGCCTGGGTTTTTGGCTGTCACAAGCTAGGGCATGCTACTGGCATCTACATGTATGTTATGAAATATCTTACAGTGTCCTTAGCAGGTTCCTACAACAAACATCTCAATTGTCCTGTGGTTGGGAAACTCTTACTTGGAATATGAGTCATTATATAGAACATGCAAAGTTATTCATATATAGTTTGTCACTCATTAGCACTGTGATATTGGGAAACTTACCTCTTCTGAATCTTAATTCTGAAAGATGACAAGTAATATATGAAAAGTGATGCCAAGTGTGCAATCAGAAGAAAAAGTATCCAATGTACACAGCCCAATTATGAAATTAATTTACAGCTTTCATATGAAATCTATAACCTAATAGTAGCCTAAGTATATGGGGAGGGGGGAGGGACAAGGGAGGGGAGAATGGGTGGAGGGAGGGTGATTGGAGGGATCATTTCTATGGTTTATCTTACAAGGGTACAAGTGAATCTTTCTAAGAGTAGAATATGATTGTCTTAACACAATAACTAAAAAAATGACATGAAGTCTGTGTTAACCAGTTTGATGAAAATATTTCAAATTGTATATGAAAACACCACACTGTACCCCAGAATTGCATTAATGTACATAGTTCTCATTTAATAAAAAAAAAGAAAGAAAGAAAAAGAAAAAAGTACCTGTTAATGCTTTGTTCTTGGCTCTTTCAAGGGGAATGTAGTAAAAAACCATACAGAAAATGATTTTGTGTATTATGCAGCCATGCTATAGAATACAGTATCTACTTTATAACTATGTATCCATATTTATATGTTTTCATGTAATTAATTTTTTCACAAAAGTAAGGACTTTCAACCTGTCCTTCAGAATATTCTGTGATTGAGACTTTTACCTGGATATATCTATTGTATCTTATTACAAGTGGCAGGATTAAAACATGATTTCATAGCATTTGAGTTATATCTGTTTTCAAATTTTATTCTGATTTAGCTGTTTTTTTTTTAATCTTTTACTAAAGTATGTGAATTCATAAAGTGACTTACTTATTGGTGCATCCCTGGTAATTGTCACAGAAGGAGACAGAGTCAATACTGCAAGGAGAGGCTCAGGGTGAGATATGGGGTGGGGTGGGTGGAGAGGACTGAGGTACAGGCACATTCAAAAGACACAAATTTTGTGCAAAGAATTAATGAACCTATAATACTGTGAAGGTTGACTGTGGACAAATAACGGAGGGATGACTACTGGGTAGATTAAAAAGTCTGAAATCTATGGGATCATTAATGAAGTAACAATGAGTTTCATCAAGGTACAGACACAGTAAATAATCATTTGAACAATGAAAATGATGGCAATATGCAGGGTGGTGAAAGCAGGAAGAAATTGAAAGATCAAGGACAGGAGAAAGAGTTAATTCAGTAAGTCACAATTAATGTTCCAGTACAAACCAAAGAGAAGGTTGTGAATTCAAGGGAGACATGTGACAATGGAAAAAGTAATAGGACTGGGTAACTGATTATGGCAATGGGAAAAACTTCTCATACATAACCTCAATGTTGTACTCCAGAGAACGTGGTGTTGATGACAGAAATACGGAAGTCAGGAGGTGAAGACAGTTTTGACATTGAAGGTGAAAAGTGAACTAATATGATTCTAGTGTCTACTTTTCAGGCAGATAGGGCAGATAGTTTATATAATATACTTTCTAGGGTAGATAGTTTATATAACATACTTTCACTTAGAAAGATGATTGTATTTTCCAAATTTTGAATTTCAAGTTTTTTAAAAATTAAGTATGAAGTTAATTGGATGTCAAATGTTTTGGGTGGACACCCACGGGCATAAATTCAAATTGCCCTGGAAATACACGCCAATTAGCAGTACTTAGAAATAGGATTTTCAGGAAAAAACAAAAAGGCAATTCCTAACTTGTTTATTAAGAATTTTCATTAAAATAACATAAGAGATTGATTGGCTTTAGATTGCTTTTTGAATCACAAATTCCAGGAACATAAAGGTAATGTGTGGTAGCTAGTCAGGAATAAAATGTGTGCCCTGGGTATGGGTGTTACAGTGTGTCTGAAGTCACAATACTCATATTTCTCTGGGCCTGATAAATTTTGCATACCTCACATATCTTAGACTGCTCTGAGATATTTTTATTTTCCCATTTTCCCCCTTTCACCAAGATCTTTTAAAGAAAGCATTGTGGATGAACTCAAAAGGTTTTAGCTCTTTTTATGTTCAGGAGCTTAGTTCTACATTGCTGGGAAGGCTCATTATCTGATGGTCTTGTCCTGCATGGGATGGGGGAGGAATTTCAAGTATTGAGAAGATGTCTATGTGGACATTTGTAGCATATAAATAGAAATGTGTTATGAAACCTGGGTATGGATCAGAATCTTTCAGCATAGAAATGATAGTTAAAGTCCTGGGTATGATTAGATTTTCCAGGTAGCAAATAGAGAGAAAATGTGATCAAAATTGCATTGACACAGGGAAGGCCTACAATTGAAAGGGGACAGGGTAGGAGCACAATATATAAATTGTATCAAATACTGACTATGTACCTAGCATTGAACTTGAACTTTACATGTTAATTTGTCTGGCATGGAACAAGCACAAAACAAAGACTTCTTTTAATGAAATAGTGAATTTTCATGATAACAATATTACTTCATACAAAGTAGGCATTATTCTTGTCAGATGACAGAGAAATTGAGTTTAAAGATGTTTAAATAATTTCGTCATCACATAATTAGTCTTTGTCGTCTTAGCATTTATTTGAAAGCAAAGTTATTTGAGTTCAAAACCTTTGGCTTTGCTATTTTGTCACATTGGCACCTTAGCTAATGTCATGCCAAGACATGGGGAAGTTTAATTATAAGAGGATGAGTAAATATGTAAAATGCTGAAGAGAGTTGAAAATTTTAAGGTGTAAAGAAAAGAAAGTTGATTGGTAACTGTTAATTTCTTTTAACTGTAGTGTCATTAGTTTAGTAGCAAACAAATGTGGGCTAATCAAGACCAGAAGGAGAAATCAAACTTTAGGACTTGGGTGAGGGTCACGCATATAATCACTTCTGTGTTCCCCATGCCTCCTTCTATGTTTCATGTTCTTGGTAAAGCATATTCTTCAGTATTTTCTTTCAGCTTAAGTCTGTAAGTGGTAACAACATCTCTGTGTGTTTTACACTGCCTTTACTTTGCACTTAGACTTAACCAATAGTTTGTCAAGTCTTGGACTGTACAATTCTTAATTATTATTTTCCCACATATTAATAATAGTTTCTTCTGACATATATTATTGCTGGTGGGTAGTCTGATTTTATTTCATTATTATTTGTCTTTTAATCTCTTCCTTCTCTCCTTAAATGATCTTCTCTATAAACTGATACCATGAAGTTTACTAAGATGTTTTTTGGATTAGGTATATTTTTATTTACTGTACTTATATGATATTTTATACTTAAGAATTTATGGATTTCTGCAATTATAGGAAATTATTAGCTTTTTTCTCTTTTTCTCTGTTCTCCTAGAATTCAAATTCTATATAGGTTAGAGCATCCTACTTTGTCTAACTCATCTCTTAGCTTACTTTTATTATATATTTTTTAAACTCTTGGTCCTCCCATGACACATTTTGCATGTGTTTCTCAATTTTTCTTTTCTTTTCTTTTCCTTTCTTTCCCTTTCCTTTCTTGTTTTTAAAACAGATTCTCAAACTGACACCCTGGGTAGAGTGCCATGGCATCATAGCTCACAGCAACCTCCAACTCTTGGGCTTAAGCGATTGTCTGGCCTCAGGTCCCTGCCACAACACCTGGCTATTTTTTGGTTATAGTCATCATTGTTGTTTGGCAGGCCCAGGCTGGAGTTCAACCCACCAGCTCGGTGTATGTAGTTGGCACCTTAGCCACTTGCTACAGGCGCCGAGCCTCAATTTTATTTTTCATTATAAAAGTCCATTTTTAATTGATTTCCAGAAAGAGATTTTCCATATTGGAGATTTTTATGTCTTTTGTAAAGACATATTTCACATCTAACTTTTCTATTAATTCTTTTTCATATTCTCCTATTATGTACCTTCTAATGGAAGTTCTTTCTTCACTTTTTAAAAGTGCTACAGAAATATTGTTTATTAATGCCTTTGTCAGCCTATTTCAATAAAAGTAAATTTATACAACGTGTATATATTTTGAGATTAATGATCATTTTATTCTTGTTTTTAGTGTTTTAGTTTTACTTTTCAGGCCCTTTTAAAGAACCATATGGGGAATTTTATTTGTTTTCATTCTTACTTTATGTATCTATTCTTTATTCACATTATTTATTTATTTATTTGATATGAGATTTCATTCTTTTTACTGAGAGGTGTCTCACTCTGTTGCCCAGGCTGGAGTATAGTAATGCAATTATGACTCACTGCAGCTTTGATCTCCTGGCATTAAGTGATCCTTCTGCTTCAGTCTTCTGCGTAGCTGGGACTAACTGAGTAAGCTGCTATGTCTGGCCCTGTCCATTATTTGTATGAGTTCATCTAACCATCAACTTAGATTTGAAATCCAGAAGAAAAATTGTAATTGTATTTTAAAATTTTTCTTGGTAACATGAATTTAAGAGACTCCATCGGAAAAGCATTTAAAACTTCTTAATAAGAGTGTTCAGTAGTACTGATACAATATTTACATACAAAAAATTATTAACATATATATATATATATAACCACATAGAAATTTCAATGGAAAAATAAACAACCTTTTCATAGTAACAAGAAAGAATATATGATACTTGAACTTTACCCAAGGACTGTAGGAAAAAATAAAGCTTTATTAAAGAGCACAAAACATGCCCAAGAATAGAAAGATCTAAATCATATTTATACAGACATGTGGAATCTCAAAGTCTTGACTACATTGACTCTTTTCAGATAAATCCACTCTTTAATATACTCCGATTTAAAAATCTAATGAGTTTTTGTTGGGAAGGCACCTGAACAAAATGATTTTTGAAATAATATGAAAGAATAACTAGTAGCTTTTACATTTTGAACTAAAAAACACAAAAACTTGGATTTTATTGAGAGTAAATATTAAGACAATTTCTAACTATATTTTGACAGAGTGTGGTATTTGCATAAATGAAAGATAGTATACAGACACATACCCACTCGTATATGGAAATTTAATATATGGAAAATGTGACATTATACAGGATGGACCAACCATTCTAAACCTGTGTAAGAGCATTGACTATTAATTTCATCCATATTTACATCCTCATCATACCTCAAATACCAAAATGATTTTTTTTGAAACAAATATTTAACTGTTTGGAGAAACTACAGAAGATATTTTATGATCCTGAGAGTTTTCCTAACTGCACACACACACACACACACACGTAAATTACTATTATAAAGAAAAAGATTGATATATCCCAATACTTTAAATTTGTATCAAAAAGAAACTATAAAATGAGGTTAAACAGAAAAGCACAAACTCTACAAGATTTTTGTAGCCACATATAATCAATAAATCAAATTTGGTATCTCTGATAGTAAAAGAACTTCTAAAATTTGATAAATTTAATATGAAAAAGCAAATGGTCTACTGAAAATATGGACATAGTTATAAACAAAGCACAGAAAAATGCTCATGAATGTTAAATATTTGGAGCAGCAGAGATTTATAAATATGATATTTGTGTGTCATTTTAAGTGGAAGTTTTCTAAATAGAGTTAATAGAAACACAAGTGGTAGAGCTGGCTGCTACTAATAGAGTCATAACATTTCCCCACTCAGGAGCAAAAATCTGAGAAAAGCAAATTGGCAAACAGCATTTTCCCTTTTCTCCCTGTGCTTCTTGAGGGGATCACTTTGGAAACGTAAAAAAGAAAGACCCAACTCCACAAAAAAGTCTAAAAGTTCTTTGGAGTTATGCTTAGGCTGTAGAAAAACAGAGGAGAAGGCATGGGGTTGTCAGGAGAACAAGCCTGTGGAGGTGGCACAGGAGCCTGTCCTGACCTTATTATAGCAGGCCCAGATGCTTGTTGATGGACCATGATATTAAGAATAGGGAACACTCAGGGATGTAAATGTAGAGCTGCCGTTTGCTCTTGCAATTCCACTTTTAGGTATATATCCAAAGGACCAAAAATCATTTGGCAATAAAGATATTTGCACCAGATTGTTCATTGCAGCTCAATTCATAATTGCCAAGTCATGGAAGAAACTCAAGTGCCCATCCACCCATGAATGGATTAATAAATTCTTTTATATGTATACCATGGAATACTATGCAGCATTAAAACAATGAAGACTTTCCCTCTTTTATGTTTATATGGATGGAGCTGGGAAATATTCTTATTAGTAAAGTATCTCAGGAATGGAAAAAAAAATATCCAATGTAATCAGTACTACTGTGAAACCAATTTATAATCACTCACACTTAAATATGAAAAATGAAACACAACTATAGCCTAGGATAAAGAAGGGAAGGAGTGGAAGAGGGGAAGGGAGGGTTAGTAGGGGGACTACACCTATGGAGCATATTGCAAGTACAAGTTGGATCTATTAGGTGTAGAACACAAATGTCTTAATGTTGTAATTCGGTAAATGAGGCAAAGACTATGTTGATTAGTAGGATGTAAGCACTCCAATTTGTATAAGTAATCGACACACTGAATCTCATAATGGCATAAATGTATTCATGATCTATGTACAGATGAGTTAATAAAAAAAAAAAGAATGGGGATGTGAAGGATGGCTGAGGGCAATGGAGAAGTAGAGGTATTAATAGAGATGAGCATTAAGGGTACATCCGAATTTCTAGGAAGGATAGCCATACCACCATTGCAAATATCTACAACAGATTTTGTAAAAAAGACAAGAATTGTTCAGATGCCCACTTCAAGACATAAGGCGGTCTATTTGTAAAGGAGTGTCACAATTAAACTCTTGATTGGGGATTTCTCCCAACTGTGTTTTAAGTTTCTACCTAGGCAAGGGACCTTGCATACCTGGAAGTGTTGGATGTTACTGAGAAATGGAATATTATGTGAGTCTTTTATTCCTTTCTTTTTGCTCTTCTTTGACATCCTTTTTTCCTGGAATACACTGAGGCTCTTCTCTGTGTCTGGTAACAGTGACATGTGTTCCAGTCAACATTTCTAAAGGAGGTTTTGAGGAATGCAATCAGGTATGCTGTTGTGTATGTGGGGGAGGACGTGGATATTGGTGAACCTAACAGAAAAATTGATTAGTAAAATATGATAGACTAGAGTTACATCTTTGGGCTTAGTAATGAATATGAGAATTTTGACAGCTCTAAAATAAGTATAGCAAAGAGACGTGTATTTCAACATGACTCTGCAGTTAATTGATTTTTTTTTTCCATAAAGGAATTTAAGGGTTATTAGCACTCTGTTAGACATTTTAGAAAATATTCACCTAGATTATAATTTGTGTCCTGGAAACACTAATAGGACTCAGGAAATATCAATTATGTTTTTAAAAATCTGTATGTAGATTAAATCTTGCAATAATTTCATTTGTTCTGGGCCTCAGTTGGATATATATCAGTGGTTCTCAACCTTCCTAATGCCACAGCCCTTTAATACAGTTCCTGTAGGTCATGATCCACAGGTTGAGAACTGCTGATATAGATGGATGAATAAAGGATTGGCATTACGATAATTCATGAATCACTGACAGGTTGTATAATATAGATCTGAAGTAGCATGTTTAGTTAAGACTAAAAATATAGCATCAGTTTTAGGGGCAGAAGACTACCTGTACTTTCTACAAAAGAGGCATAGGATCCAATCAGGCTTGCGAGTGAGTGCAGATAAGGTGAATAGCAATGTTATTTTCTCTGCCAGAATGGTGAATCAAATTGATAATAAGATGGTCTTTACTGGGTTAAATATTATAAGGTGATGGCAAACCTATTTCTTTTATTTTAGTAATGTTGTGTGTACTTAACAAGTAAACAAATAATAATGTAAAGAATTTGTACTGACCAACATAAATCAAATTTGAGAAAGAAAATGGAATAAAAGGTGATTTCTTGACCTAGTGTATAATGTGAACATGTGCTGAATCTAGTAGAAGACACATCCGCATTTATTTCACAAGTGATGGAATCAATATCAAAGTGATATTCATGAAGTTATTAAAGATTTGCTGTGTGTCTCATTGTCCCAGGTAGATACAGAGGAGAATTAGAAAAAACGTGATAATTGTTTTAAAGTTAGACTTTTTTTTTTTTTTGAGAACATAAAAAGCTTCCCAAGAATAGCCTCAATCCTGCTTAATCACTGGAATAGATCTAGGTTATCAGGAAAAATAACTTGTAACAGTGTGATATAATCAATATCTTTTTTCATCACCATGAGCCACATTTCATGGAAGATATTTGGTGAAGGTCAAGCCATAGGTTTTGAGTTGTACTTCATGGCAATGTGACCTATATAGTCATTTAAGAGCCATGCCTAGAAGGTTCCCCCTTGATTTAATGCTCTGCTGTTGTTATCTTGAAATGGTTAGCCATTCTTGAGAAAAGGTCCCTACATTTTCATTTTGCATTAGACCCTTTAAAGGCTGGCATCAGTTCTGACCATGGGGTAAGAAATGCACATTTCTGTGTGCCCAGGGGTGTTAGAGAATCTTGGGTCTTCTTCGTGCTTTCTTTCTGGTATTCTTTATTGAAGATCATAAACTAGAGGCTGTACAAGAGGCCAGGGACAACTCCTTCTTGATAGAAAAATCTGGTTGAAAGAGAGGAAAAACTCAGGAAGAAGGATAGGGCAAACTAGACTTATAATTTATTGGGAAATGAGAATATACTTATTTCGGAAATGATAAGGTGAGACTCTGAATTCTTCAGACAAGTCCCTGAGAATACATTAAAAAACTGTTAAATTAGCCTAAACCTTTACTATTGCTCAGTCTCCAAGCCCAAAGTCCAATGCATGTCTCTCGCAGTCCAGGGTAGTAAAAGTGGAAAGCTCCCCACCAAACTCAGACTCACCCTCAAAGTGCTACACTTTGAGAGACCTACGTACTTCTCAGCATTAACAGAAAATTTGCCATATAATTTGGTTTATAACTCAGTCAAAAAATGTGGTCTGATCAGTATATTATATTCTGATCAATAAGCTTAATACTTCTTCCTGGAGGTAGATTGACTAGGTACTTCAAGGGAAGAAAAAAATGTTCTTGAATCTTTCCCCTGGAGGTCAGAAATAACCCTGTTCAAATATACATAATCTTTAAAAGCTCTAGTTGTTACCAATAATAAAAGTTTTATAAGTGACTGCATTTCCTTTCTCTTCCTAGCCTAGTAGCTATAGTCCAAAAGTTGCAGCAAGTTTCCCCAAGGGCTAAAACTATTCAGATCACCAAACAAGAATGTTCAATGTGAAAGGCAGTGAGCTCAAACAATTTACAGCTTTTATTCTCTCTTTCCATAAATGGTGGCACCTCATTGCTCCTCCATAGGCTGGGGTGGGAGGAAGCGGGCTATTGCATTCATTTTAAGGAATATTCTTTCACCTCTTTTGTGGGCTTCCCTACAATTTCAGTTATATTTCATCTTCTCAGAAGTTTGCTAAATGTAGCTTCAAGCAGCTCACTCTGGTAGGTGTGCTTGAGCCATTATCATCCATTTTTCAATAAAGCTGTGGGTGAAAGTGTCATTGATTCTTTTTCACCAGGAGAGAATATTAGCTTTTTATCCTCATCATATTATCACTCTGCTTGACTGATAAAACTGTCATGCAAAAGGAAAGGTCAGGAATTATCGAGTGGGTGTTCATTTAATTCATCTCTCACCCTTTTCTTCCCACAAACGTATTGGGAATGTAACAGAAAATTTGTGTTTATGAGATGAGAATAGAAGAGAGAGATAAATAGATGAAGTCCTCATGGATTAATGATTGCATTTTGCTGTCTAGAAATATATGTAAGCTTTAAAGGGTCTTCATTTATAGCTGACAGTCTCCCCTTATGCAATTTTCTTATTTTGATAGAAAGAGCTCTCAGATGATATTTATTTGAGCACTAAGGTTTCTTTTATGGGTTAAAATTCCTGATCACGAGAGAGGGAGGGAGAACAGGAGATGACAGATGCTTCATACGGCAGGAAAAAGATGATACCACTCTCATTATTCAATGTACTCCATGAAGTCATAATTAGTGTGAGTTACTTCTAATTATATTTTATTTTCCAGGTAACACTGATTAATGCTATGATGTGCAACTAAGAATGAGGAGGATCAAAACAGAAAAGATTTGCTAAAGCACCAGTGGGTAATTCAGAGGAAACCAAACAGTAAACATGGGAAATAAAACTAATGGGCCAGATCCAGCTGCCTCTTCACTTCTCATTTCACTTTTTGTGCTTTTCATCTTGCCCCATATTTTTCAGATGATGAGGTTGGTAGCTTAGGACTTCGTGTGTGCTGCTCCTGCTCCGTAATTCTTGGGCAGCAATCTCACTTAACACCTGGAGAGAGCCTTTCTTCAGACAGCAACATCTAGATGTGGTCCCAAATGTTCCACTCAGTAGATAAATGACATTAGGCAAAATAATTTATTTCTCTGCATCTCATTCTTCCTGTGGTAAAGAGTAGTGGAGGGGGTCAGAGGTGATTCCCTTATGAAGGTTCACTTTGTTTCTGAAGTCAGAAGCCTAGAAGGCACGTTGACTTGACCCCATTTTCCATCTTTCACATACAGTTGGACAATAAGACTTGTCCAGCTTTATCTACTAAATATCTTCTGAGCTTGCTATCTGCTGAATTTTCATGCTGTTACCCTAGACCTGAATGTCACCACATCTGACTTGCGTTATTGAAATAGCCCTCTGGTTGGTTTCTTTTCTTCCCATCTGGCCAACTTTTCTGATTTATGTCTCACTGACTCAAGATTGTATTATTTCCATTTCCATGTCTGATTCAACTCCTAACACTACCCCCTCACCCATCGTAACTGCAAAAGTTACAGTAAAATTAATATGGTTTTTCAAAGTTTATAACCTTTTCCCATCATCCAGCCATTGCCTGAAAATCTACGTTTTTTTCAAATTTCTCTATGTTTAATTAATCTTATTGAGCCAATTATTGTGAAGGCTTATTCCTAGGCCTACAGCATCACTCTACGAGGCATTTTTTTTTTAACTCTTTCACTGGTTTAATCATGTTCTATTTATCTCTTGAAACACACTTTAAGTATCTTTTCTTCTTAGCCTATTCTCCATTCTTTGAATAATCTTTATAATTTTAACCTACTCCTATCATTGGGTTTACTGCACTATATCGAATTTGTTTTATATGTGCTGCTTTCTAGAGTGTATCCTCTAAATGTAAGACTGCCCACATGACCCTTGTATTCTGTGTCTAGGATGGCATCAGGTTTAGGACATGAACGAATCAGTGGAGGAAGTTATGACTATTTGATAACTGATAACATTTATGTAAGTTTTCACAATCACAGTCCACATTAGGTGCCCAATAAAGTTAGTCTCATTTTTCTCTTTCCTCCTTTTTAATTGTCAATGATATAATAAAAAATGTTGTGGAAAAACCAGAAAAACACCTCTGAGAAATGCTTTAGAGAAACTGAGTAAAAGACAATTCTCTTGGCAAATAATAGCAGACTAGGTGCAAGGAAGCCACCACAGGTGAAGTGAATGATACTGAGTTAATGTATTCACATCAGTTCGTCACTGTTATGAATCTTCATAGAGGAGAATCCATCTCCCATTTTCTAACCCAGCATTGGGCAAGCTCTTTGGATATTCACTGGAAGTGCCTTTCTCCAAGTTACTTTCTCTTTGGGGGGGTCGTTTCCCCCCTTTCTTCAGTTGGTTCTCACCAATTTTGACCTTTAAGTTAAAGTTCTCCTCTGGGAAGCAAGTCAAACACTCCAAGGCTGAGTTCATTACCTTTTCTCTGTGCTCAGATCCTCTGTGCTTTCTACTTTCCACACTGTTGTAATCATCTGTCTACATATTATTCTTCCCCATTTGACTATGAGCTTCTTGAAAGCAGGGTTGATGATTTATTGATCCCTATGTCCAATGCCCTGTATACTAAATATGTAAATGAATTAGCAAGTATACAAATAAATAAATCTCTGAAGCAGAGCTTGCCTCTTGCTTTCCATGCTTCTACCTAGAGTACATGCTCCTAGCTGGCAGAAGTCATCTACATCCAGAATACAACGTTTGTATTCTGTGTGTAAAAAAGAGCTTTGCCTGTTATTCAGGACTTATTGGAGGCAAAAGCTCTAAATTCAGAAATACTGAACTCCACCTGTTCCCACGAGAAGTAGAAGATATAAAAGAAATCAATCAGGAAGAATTCAGAGATCTGAGCCCACACTGACAATCTTGACATTCACCTGCGAACATTTGCATTGTCCTCCTTTTGGCCTCTCATTAAATCCTGCAAAAATTATTAATAAATTAAACAGCACTTGGCTGGCACTTAACTTTTAGCTCTTTAAAATCTGCAAGTTCTAATTACTTGTTGCCCTCATCTGGGTCAGAGTTCGCCTGTCTGCTGGGAACAGCTTGTCCACTGATCTCCAGACACCCCTACTCTTGCCTTTCTGCCTGCATTTTTAGAAAGCCATAACACTTAGGAAAGCTTCTCCTGATTAAAAGGTTTAAAAGGAGTCAATATGGCAGTCTAAAAATAACTGAAATGCCCCTGCTGTCCCAGTTATTAAACGATGGTCTGGCAGTTAAAACCTCCAGGCAGTGCCTCGGGCAGACCAAGTCCAGTACCTCATCATTATCCTCCCAGAAATCTGCAGCCATTAGCTAGAATGGAAAGGTTTTGACCTGTCACTTAAAGAAGAAAAGCCAACCAAGCCAAGTTCTTCATTACAGGGAAATTTTTTAGTGTTATAAGAAATCATGGCCTTTTTAATTTGTAAAGGGATAATAAGGGAGCATCTTAATGATCCCCACACTGTCTGCCCTGCACTTATGCCACTCACAGTCTGATTTAGGTGTTCCTCCTGTGCCTTTAAAACCACACGGTACTCTCTGTGTGAGAGCTCTCATTGCTGTGGGAGGGGCTGCTGAGTGGTGTCCGGGAGGGCAGCCTCTAGGGTCAGCTCGCCCAAGAGAGTATATCAGGCCTGCTACTTATTTGCTGTGCCGTCTTGACCAAGTTACTTTACCACTCTGTGCTTCAGCTTACTACTGAGATAACCCACGTACAGCTCCTGTAAGTGTACCTGGGACCCAGTGAATACTCAATGTATGTTAAGGGCTATTATTACCTTAATGTTCTTCATGTTATTTTTATAACTATTATCATGTTGCCTTTTATTTGCCAGACGGTCTTTCTTACTGGATTGTGGATATCTAGGGGAGAGGGACTCCATCTTCCTGCTCTGAATATCCACGAGGTAGCATAAGGCTCTGTTCTTAGCAGAAACAGCAATAAGTGAATGTTTAAATACATGAAAGGACCTAATTTAATACTTTACTTTAGAGAGAAGAAAATGAAGCCCACATATCAGAGAGGGATTGATTTACAGAATTATAGCTCCGATTTTTCTGTTCTATTCCTGTATGCTTTCCTAGGTATAATAGGAACAACTATGTAAGAAAAATAGAAAGTTGAGGTCAGCTTTCTATTCTGTGGATTTAGCCAGTGATGGAATTTGAGAAAAGAGAAGGAGGACTTGGAAGTCATATCTATGAGGCATGTTATCTAACATTATTATGAACCCAAATTTTCTAGAGATTTCTGGAGGCATAAAACTAAAACCTTCTAATTTATTAATACCTTTTGGAAATTTATACATAGGTCGATACAGATATATCTATAAATCTTTCCTGGAGATTATAGCTATGTATTTATAATATATATTTATCTATGTAGAGATATATTTATACATATATATACATTTATACATATATATATATATATATAAAACACAACACTGAAAACCAAAAGACAGAGTAATCAATTTACTAGGCCCAGACACTAAGTAAAAAGTGCTAAATCGGGCAGTGCCTGTGGCTTGAAAGGGTAAAGCCACCAGCCCCATATGCCAGAGGTGGCCGGTTCAAACCCAGGCCCAGCCAAAAAAAAAGTGCTAAATCAACACAAGTTTTAATATCTGACTCTTAATTAAGGATTCTTTTCTTTAATCATACAAGTTATCCATTACTGAATATTATGTGACATGTACTATTTTAGATGATTCATGTTAATAACCTTAGAAACTTTTCTTATAAATATTCCCACTTTTCAGATGAATACCTAAACCTGGCAGAGGTTAGGAGACTTCCAAGGTTATATGAATAGAAAGTAGCAGAGATGACCATAATGATGCATTAGCAGAATGCCCTGGATCACTCACTATCACATCCAACAAACCCTCTCTGCAACTTTGCTTAGAGACGCTGCACTTCTGTGAACCATAACAAACAATGAAAGCAATAATAAGAATAACCAAATCCAAATTTATAAATTGAGTTCATGTTAGTTTGTTCATTTCCCAAGAGAAATTTTATACTTCTGCTTGTGGCCAAGATGGAGTAATGGGAACTGGATTTGCCCTCCTGCCTGAAACAACTGATAACAACTTAAAATGTATATTTTCAAGATACTGCATTTCAGATAATGGAAATATCCTTGGAAGACAAGATACAAACTCCTAATAAACTGAAAATAAAGGGAAATTTTCTCAGTTTGAGAAACAATATCTACAAACCTCCCACAATTATCCTCATGCTTAATAATGAAATATAGAGAACATCCCTCCTGAGGTCAAGGCCAACACAAGGACATCTCCTCTTATCATTTTTATTTAGTATTGCCCTGGATTTTCTAGCCAGTATACATGGCAAGAAAAGGCATAAAAGGCTCTGATGAAAAAAGAAGTAAAACTGTTTTTATTTGAAAATGGCATGATTGGGTGGTGCCTGTGGCTCAATGAGTAGGGAGCTGGCCCCATGTACCAAGGGTGGCAGGTTCTATCTTGGCCCCAGCCAAATTGCAACGAAAACAGCATGATTGCTCTGTCAACATATACAGAGAAGACATCATAGCTAATAAATAAATTTATTAATACTGTATGGTACAAAATCAATATGAAAATTAATTGCTTTTACTGACAATAGCATAAAAAGTATGAAGTACTTGGGCATAAATCTGACAAAGGCTATGAAAGATTTGCACACTGAAAGCTACAAAATCTTACTTAAAGAAAATATAGAAGACTTAAAGAAATCAAATAATATACCACGTTTATGGGATGCAAGAGTCAATATTAAAGATGTCAGTTTTTCCCAATAGACCTAACACAATCCCAGTAAAAATCCAAGTAGGCTTTTTGGGTTG
This sequence comes from Otolemur garnettii, assembly GCF_000181295.1. Classification (NCBI taxonomy): domain Eukaryota; kingdom Metazoa; phylum Chordata; class Mammalia; order Primates; family Galagidae; genus Otolemur; species Otolemur garnettii. Next base: position 51,380,843 of record NW_003852397.1, read on the forward strand.
TTTTTATAAATTGACTAGTTGAGTTTAAAGTTCCTATGAAAATGCAGAAAACTTGGTGTAGCTGAAACCCCTTTATATAAGAAACATAAAGTTGGCAGACTAACATTACCAAACATCAAGATTTATGTTAAATCTACAGTAACCAAAACAGAGTGGTATGGACAACAATTACAATAAATTGACCTTCCCAAACACCAGCATGGTATGTCCTTCCATATGTTAACATCGTCTGCTATTTTTTTCTCATGGTTTCATAGTTCTCTTTATAGAGATCTTTCATGTCCTTTGTTAGATATATTCCCAGGTCTTTTATTTTCTTTGGCACTACTGCAAAAGCAATAGAGTCATTGATTGTATTCTTGGCTTGACTATACAGGCCACAGATTTGTAGGTATTGATTTTGAAAAACGTTCATACTGCCCAAAGCAATCTACAGATTAAGTGCAATCCCCATTATAGTACAATGTCATACTTTAAGGAACTTGAAAAAATAGTATTTTATTTTATATGGAATCAGAAAAAATGCCTGAATAGCCAAAGTTCCAAATTTGCAGATACTGGTGTGGATATGGAGATAAGGGAGCACTTCTACATTGCTGGTGGGATTGTAAACTAATACAACTTTTATAGAAAAAAAGTATGGAGAATCCTCAAAGGAAACTGAAAGTTGACCTTCCATTTGGTTCTGCAGTCCTATTCCTGGGTATCTACTCAGAACAAAAATCATTGTATTACAAAGACATTTGCACCAGAATGTTTACTGCATCCTAATTCATAATTGACAAGTCTTGTAAGTAACCCAAATGCCCATCAACCCATAAATAGATTAATAAACTGTGGTATATGTATATCATGGAATACTATTCAGCCATAAAAAGATGGAGACTTTACATCTTTTATGTTTACCTGGATGGAGTTGAAACACATTCTTTTTAGTAAAGTATCTGAAGAATGGGGAAAAGTATCCAATGTACTCAATACTATTATGAAACCAATATATAAACATTTAAACACTCATATGAATGATAAAACACAAATATAGTTTGGCAAGGGGGAGGGGAGAGCAGTGAGAGGGAAGGGGGGCAAGTGGAGGCAGGAGGGAGGACATTTGGTGGGATATCACCTAATGTGCACAATGAGAGGGTATATTTCAAAATAACTAAGAGTAAATTTTAAATGTCTTACCACAAAAGTAACTGAGGTGATGAATATGTTAATTAGTTTGCTTTAAGCATTCTACACTGTATATAAAATCACCACATTGTACCCCATAAATGTATAGTTATGATTTTTATTAAAAATTGAATAAGAAATAAATAATAAAATAAATTAACCAATGGAAAAGAATAGGAAATCAAGAAATAGAGCCACATATATATAGACAACTGATTTTAGACAAAAAATGCAAAGGCAAAATTCGGTAGAGAAATGATAGTCTTTTCAACAAATATTGGTAATTCAATTGGTTATAAATATGTAAAATGTAAAAAGAATTTCAATTCATACTATATAAAACATTGAAAAATAAACTAAAAATTGATATTATACCTAAATACTTAACCTAAAAATATTAAACTTCAGAAAGAGATGAAAAATTTGGCTAGTGGGTCAGGTAAAACTTTCTTAGGAGTAACATTAAAAGCACTATCCATAAGAAAGAGCATTGCCAAGGAATACTGTCAACCTTAAACACTTACACTGTTTTTAAAATTCTGTGAAATTGACAAGCTAAAAAGTAAAGATTAAGATCTAAAAAATGTGAAGAAATATTCTATATTTCATTAAGGACTTGTATCCAGATTATAAAATGAACTGAAACTCACTAGTAAAAAAAGTAATAGACACTCCCACCCAAAGAAAATATTCATATAGTAAATAACATAGGAAGATGTTCATCATATTTAGTCAAGGAAAATACAAGTGAAAACTACAATGACATTGCACTCTACAACTATTAGAAGGGCTAAAATTAAAATGACTCAACACAGCAAATTGTTTCAAGGATATAGAAAAACTAGGACTCTCATGCTATACTGGTGGGCATGGAAAATGGTACAATAGCCTTAGAAAACATTTTCACAGTTAGTTTTCGTGAAACATAAATATTGATGTAAACTGTGCTATCCTGCTTCATGTTTTAAAAGCATTAATTCATATAATTTCAATTTCATATTAACTAGCAGTATTTAATGCAATCAATAAAGCATTATTTACATATTTCAAAGGCTGTGTTAAATCAGAATATAAAAAAAGTGAATTCTGTCTTTAATGAACATTTAAACATATACATGCTATATGAGTTAGCAATCTTATTCCTAGGGATATATCCAGGAGCAATGGAAGCATATGTTTATAAAAAGACTTGTGTAGGAATAGTCATAGCAGCTTTACTTGTAATAGTCAAAATCCAATGTCCATCAAAAGCTGGACGGATAAACAAACTGGACTGTATCTTCCATATGGTGGGATACTACTTAGCAATACAATATAATAACTGTTAATACAAAACCAACATGGATGGATTGCAAAATAATCATGTTGAGTGAACAAAAGCAACATCAAAAAAGTGTATATTGTGCGACTTCAATTATCATATTAAGCTCTAGACAATGAAAATAATTCTTTAGTATCAGAAAGGCAATAAATAACTCCTTGGAGGATAGGGCAGGGAGGGGTTTGAGGCAGGAAGAAACTTAGGAGTGATAAATATGTTCCCTACGATGGTTGTGGTGAGGGCTTTACTAGTATTTTGGTAAGTCAAAACTTATCAAATCATATATTTAAAATATGTTGTTGATCATATACCAACTATAGTTTAATAAGCTTACTTTCAAAAATATTTTTAATCCTTTGCCTCCTTAAGGCTAGGAGACCCTAAGTCATTTATAAACATCAAATGTGTTATGTCATTGGCTAATCAGAGGCAAAGTGTCTGTCAGATGTTTCATTACCTACAGAGATGAAGACACCAAGATGTGAAGTCCTTTTGTTAGAATTATATGGCTTATTTTGTTGCTTTTCCTCACTTATTCGTACTCATTATCTAGCAACCTACGGTTACAGTGCTGGTTGCTGGTTATTCATTGAAGGACACATGTCTACATTGATGACTTTAGCCTGATAGTTCTTAAGTAGCATCTCACTATATGGAAGATACACTCCAGTGCTCTTCAACTAAGAGCAGAGGGCTTGGTTGCTTTTTTTTTTGGCTCTGAGGTTTCTATGGCTATAGAATCTCTATAGAGATTAATGTGAAAATTTGTCTGCATATCAGGTTGGCCCAGTGAGAGAATGCACAGAGTCTGAACCCAGTGCATAACACCAGTGGCCCTCCAATGGAATTGTGACCTGGCTTGCTTCCACACATAATCACCAGAGCCAGAGACACAGACTCTCATTTGATCTCTAGCATCTTTCCATTTCTGAGGGATGGAACCTCTTGAACTTCTCAGTGACACTGATACTTGAGGAAGTCAGTGAAGACACCAGGGGTCTAGAGAGCCCATCGAGAAATACACAGGGCTCACGCAGCTGCGGATCAAAATATAACCTTTATGGAGTCTAGACAGAGTGATGTGGAATCTGGTGGGATGATTTAATTTAAGATGGAAGCTTAGGGTAATCTATGAACAAACAAACAAAAGCTTAAACCCTAAAAAAAATAGTTAAAGCTTAAAAACTTAATAAGTCTTTAGAAACCTTTTGCTTTCACCTTAAAACCCTCTCAACATAGTGATAAGTTTCAACAAGAAGTTACAAATTTAGCTTTAGCTTTTAGTCTGGTATTTTTGGGAACACAGAACAGGGAGTTCACAGAACAGCCCAGGGGAAGACTTCTGCATGCCTTTCTCATCCTTATTTCCCATCAGAGCTCTTTAATTGAAGGAAGCTGCTCGATTCTTTTCAGTGACTCTCTGTCCTTCTCTCTCTTTCACTCTTTTCCCTGCCCCTCACTGTCTCTGATGTTGCTTTAATCCCATTTCCTCAGGGAGCTCTGTGCCCTTTCTTTGTTTATCTATTCCATAGTTCTACTAGCTACCCTGCTCCTTCACTCCTCAGAGATTGGAAAAGGTGAAAATCTGTGAATGCTTAGCCTTTGATATTTTCTTTCATTCTTAGTTCTTCACAGTGATATATGTCCCTACATCAGCAAGCAAAGCATCTCCTGGCCACCCTCGAAATCTGAAGGTCCTTAACACCTGGCATGAAATTTTCTCATTGCCTGATTTTTTAATCTCATCAGTACTTATATAACTTACCTACATATATGACTTAATAATTTTGTTCATGATCTCTCTTCCTCTACACCTTCAACTAGAAATATAAGCCTTAAGAGAGCAAGAATTTTTGTCTATTTGATTCACTGATAGATTTCTAAGGTCTTAAATTGAACTTAGCATATAAACTGGTGCTCAATAAATATTTGTGATATAAAACATAATTTCTACCAGGAGCCTCCTCTTTGGTCATTGTGCCTTCCAGTGCAAATTGCTCTGTGGATGACACTGATCTGCCTAATTTTGTAGTTTGGACTATTCCATCTTCTTTCTCTGGCCATCTGTTGACTTCTGGCTTAATACTGTGATTAGCAGCAGAAGGAAGACTCATAATTATTTTGATATGACATCAGTGTTCCAATAAGGCATGAGTAGACTCCTCTTGGAGATTATGCATTCCTGAAAAGGACAATGATCACAGGCCCTTGGGGAGCCATGACTATATACATACCTGGAACTTTAGCATCAGGAATCAATTCAATTTAGAATTCAATCTAAAAGCAAGGTTAACATAATCTTTGAGAGAGACAGGTAGGGGCTAGAAGTTGGAGTCTTTTACTTATATACTGTGTATCCTTTGATCAGATACTTAACATTTTTGAGCTTCATTTTTTTCTCACCTATAAAGCAGATGTACCAGACTCCCTGGGATGTATATGAGAAGTGCATATGAAGTGCCACCCTAGGACAGGACACATGGTAAGGATTCAGTATGTTGTCCAAATAAACAAAACAAGAGGGAATAGTATTGTGTATTCAATAAGTGACAGCCACAGAGAAGAGGCAAATTTGGACTTAATATGAAGAATGATATTAGCTCAATTAGGAAAGAAGGAAGATTGAGTGGAAATGTCTAAGACATTCTTGCAGTTTGAAGAAAGGCTCAGCAAAACTGTCAAAGGGTCCTTGATCCAAAGTCAATGTCATGAACTATACAACTCCCAGAGGGGCCTATTTTAGTTTCTGTGCTCAGTCATTAGCTGGGAGCAGTCCATAGGGACAGTGTCTTTGATACAAACACAGTGATGAATTTCAGAGCATAGCAGATGGGACTTTCATTCAGTGACATGTTCCAGAGTTGGAAATCCTATAGGAGTCTTCCCAATGTTTCCACACACATTATTTTCCTTCCGGATGCCTTTAGTACCTGCAATTTTATGATCTTTGAAAAGGGTCAAGCACTTTCAAAGTATGATCATTATCCTCATTCAGAGGCTTTATCGCAGAAGAATTACATCTCTTGAAATACTGTCCCTCACATGGATTGGCCCTGGATTCATGTTTGTGGAATTAGAAAAGTAGAGATGAAGCTCAAGTTAAATTTTACAAGAACAAAATGCCCCCCACATCCTTGTAGAAGGAAAAGACTTTCTAAAACAAGATATAACACATCTTGCTCACAGTGATAGCCTATCTCAGAAGTATCCCAGAGAAAAAGAAAAAGGAGACCAGTTTTCTGACACCTAAGTTTCTTTCCTGCTGCTACCTGAGATACCTGGCAGCCCAACTCTTGGCCTGTTTCTTCTCGAGAAGAGGCTGAACTCAATAATCATATTCTCAGAGGGTTCAGACAAGCCCAGCAGTCCGTGCTACCAAGGCTATTGACCTTTAACTTAGGTCATTGTTTTGAGTTTAATTGTACTTTGGCACTAGCTAACTCCAGAGCCAGGAGATGAGAATTCTAATTTTTTTATTAGATGCACTTTGGCAAAAATTGGATCCAGAATGAAAGGCTGTTTCCTAGTGCTGCAACTTGTGCCCTCAGTAAAATCTAATTTATAAACTGAGCATCCATTTTGTGTAAGACATTGTACTTAATGCTGACAAGTAGAAACTAATAACATGTGGGCTGTGCACCTGGGGCATTTACAACACTATTGCATAGGGTTTCTTCTTCTGCTGTTATCTGTGGCCCCTGATCTTATTCCCTAACCAATGGCATTCTCCATACTAGCCAAGTCCCTCCCATTGGTAGACAAGAATCTGCACTGCAGGATCTAGCCACATCTCCCTCCCCCCTCCAGCAAAACACAAAGGAAAAACCATAGTCTGGAGTCAAATCTCAACTTTCTAAACATTGACTTATACAGCTATGAGAATCCTGTTCAACTAAGAAAATGAGCCCTAATTTGATGGGATGTTCTGAAAATTAGAAATAATCTATGAAAAGCTATTGTCAAAGCGCTTGACACATTTTGGAGGCTGTCACTATTATTGTAAATACTTTTGTCCGTATATAATGTTACTGGATCTGTCTGAATCTAATTCTCTTATTATGATAAGGGGTTAGGAGGTTTCTCTCCACAAATAACCTGTTTTCTTGAACATTGAACACTGTAGATTCTAGGCCTTTTATAAAACTTTAAGTTTGAAATTTGAAGCATAAATTAAATCACAGCTACTTTAGTCAGCCCTATGCACTGATCTTACTGTTCATTTGGATAAAAGGATCATTCCAACATTTACTGGTTTCTTATCCTCAGTGTTAGGACAGTTTAAGTAACATCTTTACATGATTCAGTTTGGTCATAATTAATTTCTTTGTGTTGCTGAACTGACCTCTTAATAATTCTTCCTTCCCTCATCTATTTCTGTG
>NW_003852397.1:51387735-51390980 GCF_000181295.1 Otolemur garnettii
CCAAAATTTCTATCTTCACTTGAGCTCTCCCTACTGAATTCTTTGCCCACATATCCTGCAACTTACCAAGAATCTCCAACTGGATGTTCTTGTTGATGCCTAGTCAGCAAAGACCAGGCAATAAGAAATATACTTATAATAAACTTAGCTTTATTTAGCTTGCTGTGGATTGGGAAATTCACACTAGAGGTACCATGGTGCTTAATTCTGAATTGTGTTTTGTTAAAAGTCAAGTCAATGATTGTGTAATTTTTACCCAGAATGTATGATGATTCAAAGTAGGCCTATCTAAGTCACCATTTACTGATAAAGAACGGCGGTTGCTCTATTGGACAAGAGGTACATTTAGCTATTTTTGTGGTTGTAGAGTACCCTTGACACTGCTTTTGGCCTGGTCTTAGAGGAGACTTGTCTAATTATTATTTATATGACATGAATATAGTTTCCATAAGAACCTCAAACTCCCCTGTCCCTATCTCTCCAGTGATTTCATGCACATAGTCACTTCAGGGAGTCTCCTGTGCTTTCTTTAATTCTCACCCACCCAAACCAAAAAAACAACAAGTCATGACTCCCATTTTCTCATTTTCACCGCTATTGCCTCAGTTCAGAAACTTGGCATTTCTTCCCTCTTGAATGCAAAGATATTTTAAGTAATATTCATCCATCCTCTTTGTTGTCATTAAAACAATTTATTTGAAAACCACTAACATAACAAAATTTCTAAATATAAATCTGATCACACCATTGGTTTAATAATATTTTCTGGTTTATCTGGCACTGGGGGATAAATGGTCATTTGTAGTTTGACTTATGAGCCTTTCTTGATCTTGTTCTTGCCTGTCTACTTTAGAAACACAGAGATCGTGCTGCCCGGCCCAGGCCCTCAGGTGGTGATCAGTCTGCAGGACACAGACAGCACCCTTCCCCTCAGGTGTGAGTTTATTCCAACCATGTCCGTTAGGCTCAGAGCATCTCATTGGAGAAGGAAACTTTTGACAAAAGATAGATGGATGGAAAGATGGATAATGAAATTTACATTTGGGTACAGACTTAGAATAAGAGGTGGTAAGAATAAAAAAAAGAAAAATTAAGTTGACATTTGTAAGGTAAAGAAGGAAAAGAAGAGTATTTGAGAAAGAAAGAAGGATGGAAGGATAGGAAACAGTGAGAGAATGCATTTGTGACCTGGGGTGTGGGTTACGTGACTATTACCATCCCATTGTGGAAGACAGGCATTTGTCACATCCCTCCCATGTTGTATAGAGGGGTTGGTAGCAGGCAGTTATCAGTACTGACTGTGGTGTCTGCTTCGGGGTCTGGAGTGGGCCCTCTTGACAACCAAAGTTTTTGGTATAACGGAATCAATCTTCCTTAGCTCTGGTACTGCTTGCTATGTAATTTCCTTGCAGTAATTTACACTGAAAAATTAAAAAGAAGGAAGGTGTTCTGCACTACCTATTAAATTCAGCCAGAGGGTCTGTTCTGCTTAGTGGCTGGCTTACAAAAATAGCCCCCAAATGATTCATGCAAAATGCTGCCCTGTAGGTCAAAAGTAAGCTTTGAATAGAGCATTATTTTTTCCCCTAACATCTCAAAAATCTTTTGATCCCTGAAAATAAAGTGAAAGCAGTGAAATAGATTGGGTCACAACCGCTAACCATGTGCTAATCCCTTGAACATTTTGACATTCTATCGGATTTCAAAATGCCCTTCTGAGAAGAAGAAACATAATACTGCTTGGATTTCTAAACTTGTGATGTGCTACTGGCTGGAAAAAAAAAATAATTTCACCCTTATAATAATTCAAAGTAACATGAGATAGAATAGTTTTACCTTTTCAATAATCAAATTAATATTAACTGAGAAAGCAGCTAATTATTAAAATTCATATAGTATACTTGTCTCATTGAAAAGTAGACTTCTTGGAAAAGTACCATTATCTTTATTTATCCAATGTAGTTAAATTAATAAATGATATCAGTAAATAATTGTTGTCGTATCTTCAATAGTTTTTTGAGGAAAAGTTCATTATCTATTGTATGGATAATTCCATATGCAAGTTGCAGGGTCAAGTTCTAAGCGGCAGGGAAACAGAGCTCTTTGGAGAGATATGCAAGCTTATAAAAAGCCATGGCTGAGTAATCTAAGAGACACAAGAGGCTACATACTGGGCACTAAGGGGCTTCAGAGGAAGGACACACTCTGTTCCTTTAGTGGTCAGCAGTCAGAAAAGGTAGTGAAACCGAGAAGAACCCTAAAAGGTAGAGAATACTGGTCAGGACATTTGGGATCAAGGGTGAAGGGAGGGCAAAACCACCACTTCTGAATCATTTCCAGGAATCCACTGCTTTGATTCTATCATTCTTCTTGTCCAATGGTAGGGAGCTGTTCTGACATTTAAAACTAGAGTCCTTGAATGAAAGTGCACTAAATATGGCAGAACCAACACTATCCAATTGAAGCATGGCTATTATGTTTAAACAATCAATGCAAAGGAAGCATTTAGCACATAAGTAGAAAAATGTGACTTGGCTCCACACCTGTGGCTCAAGAGGCTAGGGCACCAGCCACATACACTTGAGCTGGCGGGTTCAAATCCAGCCCAGGCTCATCAAACAACAATGATGGCTGCAACCAAAATAATAGCCAGGCTTTGTGGAGGGCGCCTGTAGTCCCAGCTACTTGGGAGGCAGAGACAGGAGATTCATTTGAGCCCAAAAGTTGGAGGTTGCTGTGAGCTGTAATGCCACAGCACTCTTCCCAGGGTGACAGCTTGCGGCTCTGTCTCGAAAGAAAAAAAAATGTGGCTCAGCAAAAGCAAAGGCTCTTGTCTTCTCAGTAGTGTTTTCTGTGTCTCATCATCTCCATATCCTGTGCTCTTAGAAATGCCATGACACATAGTAAGTACTCACATGTGCAGATGTGTCAAGTAATACTACTCATATACTTGGAGCTATCTTGGACCAATTTGACATCTTGTATCTTTCTACTGATTCCCAAGTCTCTTTATTATCTACCAATATTTTTTTTCTATAGAGCCCATTGAGTATAAACTTTTCTTAATTTTGACCTGGGCCATAATTACTTTTTGGAACAATTGCACACAATTCCAGAGTAAACCATCTTTCTATCTCTCCTTCTGACTCTATATATTGTATACCTGCTGGAAAAATGATCCTCCAATATTTCTCTGCATATTACTCTAGATTAATAGATCTCTAAGGTGTAATGCATTGGCATCA
>NW_003852397.1:51391000-51392716 GCF_000181295.1 Otolemur garnettii
ATATATTGTATACCTGCTGGAAAAATGATCCTCCAATATTTCTCTGCATATTACTCTAGATTAATAGATCTCTAAGGTGTAATGCATTGGCATCACCTTGGAACTTGTGCAAAATGCAAACACTGAGTCAGAAAACAGAGGTGTGGCCCTCCATATGATTCTGATACATCATAAAGCCTGAGAACAAGTGTTCTAGATCATCTTCCCTCATTCTAGGTCCTACTGTGAATTTTTCTGTCTGCTGGATTAGATCATAATGTTATAGCCTCTATTGAAGGATCTGCCTAATATGACCTTCTCTTATTCTTTTCTATTACTATCTCTTGTTAATGTCCAAAAATACTCCGGTTTCAGCTAAGATAGAAGGACCATTCTTATAGTACTTATAAGTACTAAGAGTGCTTTTATTAGATGGTCTATGTTTGGTACAGAAAATGGATTTGGAGATAAATGGGAAGTAATACAGCTGGAAAGGCCTGGGAAGGCCATATAAGGAAGAATCTTACAAATCATTGCTTGAATTTTATTATAAAAATCATGGCAACTCAGTGAAGAGTTTTAAGCAAGAAAATATGATCAGCTACACATTTTAGAAAAATCATTGTAGACGCTATGCAAACAACTAAAAAGGAGATTGGAAAGATGTATACATACATTGAATGTCTTTAAAGGAGCCTCTGTAGGGAATCTGATGACAAGTCAACCTTGTATTGTGATTGATAACAGTTTCCAGGTACTGGCCTGGATGTTGCGATGTAGAGATTACTAAATAGTGATACGTGGTGTTGAAGTAGTGACAGGTTCCTTGAAGAATTAGCCATGTATGCCCATAATTACAGTGCAAAATGAAAGTTGCCTTAATAGGGACACCCAGAAAAAATGATATGGGTGCACCAACATGAAAGATTGGGTGCATTATATAAGAGCAGTTAATTTTGGTAGTTTTTCATGCATTCCAAATTATAAGAAGACTCTTAAGGATTTATACAAGTTATAGTGGCATAAATAACAAAACGTTCTTAAATGGCTTATTTAATGTGAATGAATAAATATATGACTGGTAAACTTCTCTTGTGGCTTCTAAATACCTGATGCTGGCTTTTGAGAAATATAAGCACGATGGTTATCAATGGATGACTTAGCACAGAAGGTGTTAAAGCTGAAGAGAACAGCTAGTGGTTCTCACCCCACATTTCATGGACCACCAATCTAAGGTAGAATCTAGTAGCCTAGGCAGGATATAGGGTTCATTTTCAAAGAATGGACAGATCCAAAGCAATTGCTTTGATGTTCAAAGCACTTAGTACATGCTTGACTAGATACTTATCTAGCTCAAGTTCACTCTAGACACAGAGTTTGAGCCAGGGGCTCCGAGGTAGATAATATAGTCTGGAAAGTGATCTGAGGGAAGTGTTAAGACTGGGAGTCAGGAAGAAATAGGACAAGAGAGCACTTCAGAGATAAATTATTAGATTGAAACCTTCAAGATTTGGAGTAGACCTTCAAATTTTTCACCTCAGCCAACATAGGAAGAACATTTATCCATTAATTCTCATTCCCTATTTGTTACGTGTTGACTACAGGACTTCTAAGCTGTAGAATAGGAGTGCAAATAGGTGTGCATGGAAGGTTGCTGTCTTTATATTCTGTGAGCCAGAGGACATTGAGGAAGAAAGTGAAATGTGCAGAGCTGAGGCAAGGTGCTCAATTAAGCCA
>NW_003852397.1:51396468-51405164 GCF_000181295.1 Otolemur garnettii
CCTGCCATATTAGAACTCTGTAAGTATATTGAGCAAAGATGACCTAGAGAGTTAAATATGCTATAATAAGTAAAATTAATCACCTGCCCGGAAGTGATTAAAGCCATCAGGAGACTGAAGATCTTTTAAAATATAAGAGGAAAATCACACACAAACATAGATATCCTAAAAAATATATGTCCATGTATCCACCTAACAAAAGACAGAAAGCATTGTAAAGGAAAAAGCTACAAAAGAAGACACTGTTAATGTAAAGAAATAGTATAAATTTTAATCAATTTTAATCAATTAAAGGCTCAGATTTCTTTTTCAAAAATTCCCAGGATGTATTAGGTACAAGAAAAATATTTAGAACAAAATGAACCAAAAATAAAAAGATGAACAAGTGCCTACAAGATCATAACAAAAATAAATGGAGGATAAATAGAAAATAGTATAAAACTAAAAGTACAGAAAGATTGTAAGACATCCCTATTAGGTGATACTTTCAAAATTATTTTAACTGGGATGTAGTTGAAACACATTCTTCTTAGTAAAGTATCTCAAGAATGGAAAGAAAAACTATCCAATGTACTCAATACTAATATGAAACCAATATATAAATAACTATATGCTCACAGAAAAGATAAAATACAAATATAGTCTAGCAAGGGAGGGAGTAGAGGAGTGAGAGAGGAGGCGGGGAGGAGGAAGGCAATTGGAGGGATTTCACCTAGTGTGCACAGTATAAGGGTGTTCAGCACAACCCCTGGAAGAAGGACTCAACTACAACTGGAACTTTACCTTAGAATTGAAACAAAGTAACCTACACATCTGTACCTTTCTATTAATTTGAAATAAAAAGTATTTTACCTGATACTTAAAACTTTACAAAGAGGCAGCAGTATGAAAAAGTATGAACCAATTTTACTTAGGAATATGAAACTTTTAAAGATACATGTACTAAAATTTGACTTACTATGTTTTTAAAATAAAATGCACCATGATCTCAATGATAAGTATGCAAATGTGGTTCACTATTAAAATGGCTGGTTTATTCAAGATTATGCCAAGTACCTTAGTGTCTGTACTGAGTGGATAAACAGCTAAATATCTACATATCATACAGTCCATATGGAGAGACTGATATGATGTGGATTTCGTACAAGACGAACAATTACAGAGGTGCTTCTCTCTTATCCAGAACTCAGCATAAATGATAGTTTTCCTAAGCCACCAGGTTTTCCTAAGCCATCAGCTCTCTGATTCCAAGATTCTTGATAAAGTGGTGTGATGGGGCAGCCTGAAGCAGAAAGCTGTTTCCTAATTCTCCAATGTCCTGGTATGATTAAGGTCTTAATAAATATAATGTTCTGCACAATTGTTCTAAGATGGTCTGGAAGGCCAACGTGATGCTGAAAAAGTTTTGAATAACTTTATGTTTAAAATCATAGCGTTATTTTCTACTACCTGTAATTGTATTCTGACTAAGACATTAGTAAATACAATTAACCATATTCATGTGTCCTAAAAGACCAAATTATTGTCTGCAAAAATTTTAAAAATGCATTTTTAAAAAAATAAAATAAATGCAAATCCTACATTTAGCAATCAAGTATACAGACAATGTTTGTGTACATAATATACACAAACAAATAACCAATAGGCAGTATTTACATGAAGACAACTTAAAAGTCATTCTGGAGTGAACACACACACATACTCCCATACATGTACAAACAAGATTTAGGTAGAGAGAAAGGCTTACAGACGAAAACGTATGTAGTTCATTGATTTTATTACCTAAAAGTTCTCCTGAACTTTCTGATTATTTGTAGTATTATTTTAGAATCTTTCGAGTTAAGTATCTACCTTGATCCTTAAGCCAAAGAAATTTTTAGTTAGATCAAATTTTAATCTAAAAAATGAGCCACATAAATACTAAAATTAATCATGACTGAATCATGATCAAATCTAGTCACATAAAAACTTTGAACATCTAGTAATGATAACATCAAAATCAAAAGACAAATGTGAAACTGGAGAAGAAATATCTGTAACACACATTTTACTAAGATTCTATAAAACCAAAAAGTTAGTACACTAAATATAATAAATTAATGAGAAATCCTGTTAAATACTTTCACAACAAAACAATACAAATAATGAAGAAAACAATGAAATATATTAAAGTAGACATTTAATTAAAGACATTTAAATAAAACAAAAAATTAGGTCACCTATTCACTTGGCAAAAATATTAAATTTGATGATATTAATACTGAAAAGTATATAGATTTTTAATTCTTTTCTGAGGAAAATAAAAATCCTTTGATTCAGCAATTTCAATGTCTTGATTTGTATATGAAAAAGTTGGCTAAATTATTTCAACTAGAATACATTGTAGAGCTTTGTTTATTATAACAAGAAAAGAAACCAAGCAATGTATTCCTACCTAGGTAGTGGTCAAATAAAATATATTTTGAATTTTAAATAAGTGTTATAATATACCACTTCAACCACATTAACATATATGAAGAGGATGATCTCATATATTATTAAGTACAATAAATAAGAATCAGTAGACATTTTACATTATGATCTATTGTACAAATATGATTATCTACATATTAAATAGGCACACCCTTATGCATACACAAAAATTAACTTAACAGAATTAATAGAACCTGCTATCTTAGTGACTTTGGAACAGGGGACTTGTAATATGGGAAAAGACACTCTACTTCACTACTTATTTTTTTTCTATATGTTTGAATTTCCCAAAAGTATCCCCCAAACATTTATGTTAGAAAATATTTTCACAGCTTGTTGCCTGTACCTCAAATAGCACCAGAGCCAGTGGGTTCAAATCTAGCCGGGGCCTGCCAAACAACAATGACAACTACAAATTTAAAAATAGCCAGGCGTTGTGGTGGATACCTGTAGTCCCAGCTACTTGGGATGCTAGGGCAAGAGAATTGCTTAAGCCCAAGAGTTGGAGGTTGCTGTGAGCTGTGACACCATAGCACTCTACTGAGGGCGACAGCTTGAGATTCTGTCTCAAAAAAGAAAATATTTTCACATAGATCCATATGTGACATTGCAGGTATTTTTATCTTTTTTTTTAATCTATGCAAAGAGCCTCATAAGTGTGTACAGAGATTGGACACATCTAACCTTCTTGAGAATTCACTAGGTGATCATGAGCCAATTTTCCATGGGTTCTATTTTTAATCCATTCCACAATGATGTGAATCACATAAGACTACCACTTAATAGAACTTGCTAATGCCACCTATGAGGTAGCGGGAGGAGTAAGGATTTCAATATGTACATGTTATTCCCATATTATACCTTTCATATATCATGTTCTCCCTATTAACTATAACAAAAGTATAAATTTTCCTTTAAATAATACATTTCTAATGTTACACAGTATTTTAATTGCAAGTACAGAATCTTTCTACATGAATAAAAATGGAAGATGATACACTAAGATGACACTGCATCAATAAAACATGATAATACATTATTATAACGTGTAGGTGGGTTATATCTCCTTGTTAATGACTTGCTATGTGTAAGTACCAGGAATTGAACTTGACATTTGATACTAATACAATTAGAAAGAGAAGGAGTTGTATTACGGCCTATAACAGCTTCCTTAAGGTTTGAAGAGTTTTCTTTTCCAAAAATAAAAATATGAGTTTGATCTTACAGTGGAGACGTCAACACCCCTTAAACCTTCATGTTATGTTCTCCTGCCAACCCCCATGGTCCTTCCCTCTATATTTTTTTCTTTCTTTCTTTTTTTTTTTTTTGAGACAGAGTCTCAAGCTGTCACCTGTGGTAGAGTGCTCTGGTATCACAGCTCACAGCAACCTCAGACTCTTGGGCTTAAGTGATTCTCTTGCCTCAGCCTGCCGAGTAGCTGGGACTACAGGTGCCCACCACAATGCCCAGTTATGTTTTTCTTGCAGTTGTCTTTGTTGTTTTAGCTGGCCCAGGCTGGGTTCAAACCCACTGGATTTGGTGTATGTGGCCGATGCCCTGTTTTGCTTTCGATTCTCTCCATGTCTACAACCTCAGAGTCTTTGAAATGGATAGTGGTCCAGCAAAGGACCATAACAAGATTAGAAGCTCCTACATGTGCAACTAAAGTGATGCTTTAATTTGAACCACATTAAAATTCTGTGGTAGAGGTTGAGTTTCAAGACGATCTTTCATCTCTCATAAGAAGGAACTTTAAGACAAGAGTGAGGGTGAGGGGCTTTTTCTTGGAGCTGGAACAAAGGCATCTGCCAGGGCAAGGGATTTAAACCCTACAGGCTGCTTTTGTCTAACAATGGATTCTACTATTTCAACTTTCCTATAGCTCTAATACGGACTTTGGAGGACAAAACTAGGTTTGGCTTAAAGACTATTGATGGGGTGGAGACAAGACATTTTTTTTTTGTTTTATTCAGGATTCATTGAGGGTACAAAGCACCAGGTTACATTGATTGCATTTGTTAGGTAAAGTCCCTCTCATAATTGTGTCCCTCCCCTAAAAGGTGTGTCACACACTGTGACCCCCCATCCTCCTCCTTCCTTCACTCTTTCTGCTTTCCCCTTCCCCTACCCCTCACTGTGTACTAGCTCATTAATTGTCCTCATATCAAAATTAAGTACATAGGATTCTTGCTTCTCCATTCTTGTGGTCCTTTACTAAGAATAATGTGTTCCACTTCCATCCATGTTAATACAAAAGATGTAAAGTCTCTATCTTTTTAATGGCTGCATAGTATTCCATGGTATACATAAACCACACCTTGTTAATCCATTCCTGGGTTGGTGGGCATTTAGGCTGTTTCCACATTTTGGTGATCATAAATTGAACTGTAATGAACAGTCTAGTGCAAGTGTCCTTATGGTAAAAGGATTTTTTCCCCTTCTGGGTAGATGCCCAGTAATGGGATTGCAGGATCAAATAGGAGGTCTAGCTTGAGTTCCTCGAGGGTTCTCCATACTACCTTCCAAAAAGGTTGTATTAGTTTGCAGTCCCACCAGCAGTGTAAAAGTGTTCCCTTCTCTCCACATCCACGCCAGCATCTGCAGTTGAGATTTTGTGATGTGGGTCATTCTCATAGGTTAGAAAATATCTCAGGGTGGTTTTGATTTGCATTTCTCTAATAATTAGGGACATGAGCATTTTTTCAGATGTTTGCTAGCCATTCATCTGGCTTCTTTAGAAAAGTTTCTCTCTTGCCCATTGATATAAGGGATTGTTGGCTTTTTTTCATGTGAATTAATTTGAGTTCTCTATAGATCCTGGTTATGAAGCTTTAGTCTGATTCAAAATGTGCAAATATCCTTTCCCATTGTGTAGGTTCTCTGTTTGCTTTAGTTGTTGTCTCCTTAGCTATATAGAAACTTTTCAGTTTAATTTTTGATGATGTTGCAATTACCCCAGAAGTCTTTTTCATAAAGTCTTTCCCCACACTGATATTTTCGAATGTTTTTCCTGTGCATTCTTTGAGGATTTTTATCATTTTGTGCCTTAAATTTAGGTCCTTTATCCATCTTGAACCAAATTTTGTGAATGGAGAGACAGGACATTTTTTTACACTATAGCCTCTCTTCCCCTCGGTCTCATGTTTATCTTCCCTGCTCACAGCCATAGGATCATCTCTAATGCCCACTAGCCTGGCAGGAACGAAGTCAGGAACTGCTCTCCACATGCCCTATCTCAGTGACCTTCCTGGCCTTCGAGTGTCCTCTTCCTTAAACCCTCCCAGTGCCTTGGCAGCACCTGAATCTGGTTTTCTCCAGTTGGGCCTCTCCCTGCTATCTTAGTGCCCTCTTCCTCTGCTGGCCTTTCCCTACCCTCTGCTCTCGAATACTAGGAAGAATCTCCTAAAATGGAAAGAGACAGAAAAGTCTCCTGAACTCATGTAAATCACAGGACCCCCAGGACACCTTTCCTTTTTTTCTTTTTTCCTTAAAGTAATTACATTAAATTGATTCTATAGATTTACATTATGAGTCATCAGCCACCACTTAATGGTAATATATAATCTCCCTCTGGGATCCTTCAGCCTGATTTCTCTGTGGTGATTAACAATGCACTGCGACCATGTCCCTTGGTGATCTGCATAAACGTCACTTCTCCTATAGTGTGCTGCAAGTTCCTTGAAGGCACGTCTTCTCTACTTGATTTATTTCTGAACTTCACCCACCCTCACCAGGGCTCTGCATGCAGCTAAAGAAATATTTGTTCACGGGAAGTAACGGTCAGGAAAGTGAGTTCCCCTTTTGACCTACTGGGGGCCACATTGTGGCTTTCTGCATACAGAGGGTATTCTGATAAAGATCTAGATTCTCTGAGATTTTTCTCAATTAAAAAATATTTATGTCTATTATATGCTATGTCTTGGTTTTGAATTAAAAATAATGGTGACATTAGGTTATTGCATTTCTTTTCATGTGAACCATAATGTTTAACATAGGAGAATTATTTCTTCCCTGACTTCGTGGCAAAATTTTATTTATTTTTCTAAATTTCACTGGATTTGTGGCTGCTCATGCTCACACCCACGTAAACACAAACACAATTTTGATGTCAGTGGTGTTATTAGTGACAAAGACATTGAAATGAACTCAGACTTCCCTTGAATATCTCAAAGCTCCTTTGCTGCCATTCCTTCTCATCACCATTTCTATGGTGCTTTCTTTAATGCAGACACATATGTAATTTAAGGTTAATACCTAGTGTTCATAGGTCTCAAACTCAAGGCATCAAAATTTCAGAACAAAAAAGATAAAGAAGCCCAAGATGACTAAAGTTTATAAGAAAAGGTTTATTTAAAGGTTTTCTAAAGTCAAATTTCAGAGCATTCTACAGAATCCAAGGTGGGATGAGAAAATTTTTTTTCTCCTAAGTCTCAAAACTAAACACTTAGCTGGAGTTAGACACTTCCCACAAATCAATTCCTTTAAAAATCTCTTCCATTAAATCTGGAAGTGGGTGCATATTGTTATTTGTCTTTCACTCTCCCTATGCTGCCCCCTTCATCCCTCCTGTCCCCTAGCTCCTGCTGTCTCTATCGTCCCCAACTTCAGCTCTTTCTTTACAAAACGGCTTCACTGAAGCAGCACACTGTTTAAAGTAGAATTTGGGGCTTGACACAGAGGAAAGGACCTAGCTAACGCTGCAGAGAAAATCTAATTAGGTAGATGGGATTTGAGGAGTTGGAGTTTTTCTAGGACACCTGGCTCACCCTTCTGTGTAATGGAAGTTGTCACTGGCCTTTCCCTGGCAGCTGAGGCATCAGGATGTGGGCGTCACTTCTCATCTGAATTAAATGCTGCCTCTAGCATGACATCTCAGGCAAATAGGATCTGCTGGGTGCTCAGGCATTGGGATTTTTACCTGAGGTTCCTTTTAACTCAGAGACACACAGGCAGAGAGCTGTTAGCTAAGGATAAGGAAAAACTCTTAAAAATCAGAACAACCACTACCAGATGGAGCAGATGATCTTGTTCAGTAGTAGGGTCTCCACCACTGGCCATATTTAGGCAGAGGGGCGGCTTGGTGGGAGTGCAGAAAGGAGAGTCAGCCTCAGAGCAATAAGACCTACTGAGTTAACTTACAACTTTGAGCCTTACTATCACCTGTAGCAGGTAGGTGTTATATTCATTAATTCATGTATGCACATATTTAATAAACACTTTTCAGAAGTCTACCGAATGCCAGTCATTCTTTTAGGAATGAAAATACAATGCTTATCAAAAGGGGCAAAGTCTCTGCCCTCATGGAGCTTTAGTATTAATGAGGAAAGTCAGAAAACGCACAAACTAATAACTGGCTATCATGGGTAGTTGGTATCATGGTATCATGCGTAATTGTTCTATAAATGGCAGTTGGTATCATGGTATCATGGGTAATTGTTCTATAAATGGCAAAAGAATGATGATGAAGATGCCAAATTAAACTCTCAGAATGAAATGAAATTTTATAAATTCTAATGAAAATTAAATGAAATAATAATTTCTAACATTTATTAAGTACTTTTCAGGTTCCTGTTACCATAAGCAAAGCATGATGCTTTAAGTAAATTCTATATACATAAAACTAAAATTCTCACATCACAGGTACTGCAACTGAAGCTCTGAGTAGCTGTGTAGCTTTTCAAACAAATCTAGCTAGCAGAAGTGAGACTAGCAATGGAATTCAAGGATGAGCTCCTGATGTATAGCTGGCACCTGATTAATGATGTTGCTGTTGATGAAGTTTGTACATATCATATCCACTATGGAGCTGTTTTAAAAGTTACATAAAGTTAAACGTTTATTTAATAAATATAGCATATGGCACAGTGCTAGAAGCTATAGTACATGTAGAAAAATATGGGACATTATCTTTGCTTCCCTCTAGCTTTCTATCTAGTTTGGGGAGATCAATCCCAGGAGGAAAAAAAAAATAACTTAAAGTATGTGGTAACATGTGACTCAGACAAATATTTTCCGACAAAAGAAATCACTGTTGCTATTGGCAATGGAGAGTTGAATGGACAAAGGTAACAATGGGTTTTCCCATAGTTGAGAAAAACATCTGGGCTTGGGTGAAGTCTCAAGGAAAATTAATATGCAAGGGATTAGTAAGAAGAAGAAAGAAGGTAATGCAGATGGGAGAGCTTGTTTGCAAAAATCAATGAAGTTTTAGCAAAAAACCCAGC
>NW_003852397.1:51410052-51410909 GCF_000181295.1 Otolemur garnettii
ACACTTGGAGAACCACCCCATTTAGCCTGCTTCTCAGGACATAAGTTATAAGCCTGAAAGAAAGCCTGGGAAACAGCAAACCATTAAGGATTCCAAGTGATATTGTGGTCAGCTCTAGAGCCAATGAGCATGGAACCAACTTATGTTTTCCAAGAAGCCATATGGGTTTGCAATGAATGCAGGGGAGACATGAACAAAGTTTGAACCAGGGTGATGATATTAAATGGGAAGGGTAAAACAGATTACTTCAGACCGATTCATGAGTTAGAACCAGAGGAGGATCTTGGATCATATATTGGTGATGAAGGCAAGTGGGGAGTCATTTATACCTTGCAAATTTCTGGTTCAGGCAATAAAGTAGACAGTAGTACTATTTGAATTGTGAAGCAGGGTGAGGACCTCCTAAGACTAGTCAGAATGTTTGTGAGTACTAAAAAATAGTAGTGTCATGGGCAGCCCATGCACCTAATTGAGGACCAGGAATTCATGGGAATGAACAGGAAGGTGTCCTGTGTCTTTAACTGACATAATTCTGCCAGAACTGAGGTCAAATAGGGAGGTCAGGGAGGAAGGTACTCAGAACAAGGTTACTTTTGTTTTCAAGTAATGTAATCTACTGTAAGGACCTTGGAACTAATTTAAATAAATAATAGCAAGGTTTGGGGCATCTGTAAAAGAATGCTAAGGAGATAACTGTGGCAGCAGCAGCAAAAACTCAGAAGAATAAAATAACAGTACCATGAACAAATCAGACACAGACATAAGCAATAGAAATGGAAAGGCAAAAAGGAAGGCTGAGTTCTTTACACAGTGTCTTTAGATATTTTATTTATATAATATAAAAATAGTGGCTTTTA
>NW_003852397.1:51411357-51414269 GCF_000181295.1 Otolemur garnettii
GCAATTTGATCCATTCTCCTTGGGAAGCCTGGGGCTAGGAGGCAATATTTAGAGCAACACTTGCTGTTGAAACCGATTTGAAATACCAAGAAAAAATGTTAGTGAGGCAGAACAACTACAATCACAACTCACCATATCTGCCACCTCTGAGAGGCCAGGACAAATGTAGGCATGCTGGCAAAATACTGTGGGAACTCAGGGCTCACTTCCCTCAGGACTCAGTGAGAGGAGAATAAGGGGCCATACAAATATAGATGGCCAATAATAAAAGCAGAAAATTTACAGAAGAAATTTAAACAACACAATTCTCTGCCTTGTCCTTGTCTAAAAGTGAAATGGGTAGCAAACCCATTGCTAGGCATCTACTCAGAAGAAAAAAAATCATTTTATCATAAGGATGTTTGCACTAGACTGTTCACTGCAGCCCAACTTACAAGCACCAAAATATGGAAGCAACCTAAATGTCCACCAACCCAGGAATGGATTAACAAGTTGCGGTATGTATACCGCAGAATACTATTCACCCACTAAAAAAGGTGGAGACTTTACATTTTTGTATTAACCTGGATTGAGGTGGAACACATTGTTCTTAGTATGAAGAATTCTGATATGAAGGCAAGAGATGATTCATACAAGGGGGAGCAGGGGAAGGAAGAAACAGGGAGAGGGTGAGAGGGAGCTGTATGGGGGTTATAGTGTATGGCACACCATTTGGGGGCAGGACACAATTATAAGAGAGACTTTACCTAACAAATGCAATCACTTGACCTAACTCTTTGTACCCTCAATGAATACCAAGTAATAAAAAAAAAAAAAGTGAATTGGGTGTACCAGATTTTAAGAGCCATTATTTATATGAAACAAGCTGTTAGTAGGCAAAGAAAAACAAAACAGTAGATTTTGCTACCATGTCACATTGACCCTTATGTTTTCTTTTCATCCATCTCACCTTATCAGTTGGTTCTGATTCTATGACCCTAGGAATGCAAATATAGGTTTTCAAAGATATACAGAATGGCTTTCTTTACTTCTTGGAAAGACTCCTCTTTGGAAAGGAGAAGTCTTCCTCCTCTTTGAAAAGACTCAAGCCAACCAGGAGCCTGCATCTTGGAAGCTGTATGTCATTTGCTACCTGCACATGTGCATATACTAATTCACTCCTTTCTTCTTTCTCTTCTCTACTCCCCCCAAATTGACCCACAGAGTATTTTTAAACCTTTATCATCTGCATTGGATGGTTCTCACTTAGGATGACATGAACAACAGCTTCAGCTTCTGTTTAAATTCATCTTTATGTATCTTACCTTAGCGGCTCCCCTCCACTGCACTTTGACTATGGGCCTAGCAGGTGTGGCATGGCTGTGATCACACAAGGATGTGAAATTGATGTGAGAAGTTTCTTATTTCCTGTTCTACATGCAGCATGATTTTCTAAATTTCACTGCACCTCAGATTGGACTTTTTATTTTATCCTAGTGCATTGTCTGATCTTAGGCAGGCCTAAAAGGCTGGGAAAAGAGTGGTTAACAGAACTGAGAGCTGTAGCTATGGCCTTTGGTAGTGGAGGAACACTGTCACCACCAAACCATAGAGCAACAGTCAGGGAACCAGGAGAATGAAGAACCCGAACTCTTGTTCCCCCTTCATCTAATCTCTAAGCAGCATTCCCCATTGGCTGAAGCGAGAATCTCAAGGGATTTCACTGCATATTTGTGTTTACATATATGAAAGCACATGTGTGTGTGTATATATATTTATATATGTCTATATAATTCAATTTTATATAAATATTTCTGAGATCTTTTTTCTTTTAATAAGAATGAGAGAAATCTCTATGATCGCCAATGAAATGGAATGTAACTTAACCAGAAAATACTGATAATCAGTCTGTGATCAAAGGTTTTATTTCTGCAATATTTCAGAAAGGCTGCACTGGAATTGTAGGTTTTGGGGAGGAGAATAAGAGAGGTAAAGTGTCGTTCTCATCACATCAACGGTACATCCTGTTAACATGACATCACTGATGATGTTAGTCTTGGTCAACCAGCCAAGGTGACGTTTGTTGGGTTTCTCTACCGTGAAGCTCCTTTTCCATGACTTTCTACCCTGCACACTTTGAAGCAAGTCACTAAGCACAGTTTACAGTTATAGATGGAAGTGCATTAGCTGGCGGGAGTGGTGTGTACATAAATATTTTTGAAGTGCTGTTAGGGTCATTTCTTCTTTTGCCATATACATGGTTTTAGACATGCTTTTTACACAATGTGTGATCTTTTGTAAATTTCTGTAAATGTTCCTGGTTTTTATGTGGTTGATTAGTGGTTCTTCATGGTGCCTTGCTTTTCCACATGCTTTATAAGCTTTTATTGCAAATGTATTGCCAGTGGAATTCAATCTGTGACAGTCACGTGCAGCATGACATGTGAGACATCACTGATGTTGGTGGTGTCTTTCAGCCCAAACTGCTTCTTGTTACTATTGCCATGGTGGTCACCAGCTCTCCCATGACTGGCCCTGAGTTCACATAGCCACAACCCAGTATCACCTAGCCTCATGCTAATGCCATTTCCCTCTTGCCTCTGGCCTAGGCTTCCCAGAGTCGAGAATATCACAAATCTGGCTCAGCAAACCCTGGCAGAGTAGAGTAGTTAATGCCTCCTGGGGTGGGCTTTTGACAAATAAAACACAGGCGCCTAGAGATAGAGCTGCCCCTTGCTGCTTCTGGGAAGATTGCCAAGTGAAGTCCTATGAGATGAATAAGCAGTCACACTGCCCCCAAACATCCTCTATTGGCAGTTTTTCTTTCTTCCCAGTTTAACTTCCTTTGTCTTTCACTTGCCCAAGCAAAATAGTAGCTCCTAAGTTCTCTGCCACAGGCTTGGTTTCTGACAGAATCTCGGTAAGAGGACTGC
>NW_003852397.1:51414289-51420324 GCF_000181295.1 Otolemur garnettii
CATCAGCTCGTAGTTTCCTCACCATGCAGGCATTGCAAATTTCAAATTTAAAGCCTATGAGCAGGGCATTATGTTTATAAATTCTCAGGGAATTTTTTTCTTTTCCCTTATTTAGAATTTACTGTGAAATAGACAAACTGATTTTTTATCTCTGTGAAGTCATTTTTAAAAAACATCTAAGGGTGGCACCTGTGGCTCAAAGGAGTAGGGCACCTGCCCCCGATGCCAGAGGTGGCAGGTTCAAACCCAGCCCCAGCCAAAAACTGCAAAAAACCCCAACCAACCAAACAAACAAACAAAAAAAATCTAATCTATGTCATTACTGAAGTTGAAATGTTTTTCGCACCACAGGTTTGCATAAAGATTTTGGTATTAGTCCAACTTCTTTTGTTATAACCATCTACAACCGTTACAATTCTATCTCTGTTACCGAGATTTCAATTACCCTCACAGCAGCTCAAACCTTAGTGCCTACTCATGTCTTCTGTTGGATTCTTCTTCACTTTTGAGACCTTGATATTTCCCTTTCATCCTCTAGAGCCTTACTATGCATTAAAATCATATTTATTATTTTTCATACAGTTTTTTTCTAGGTGTTTTAATTGACATATTGTCTTCTAGTCACAGAAACAGAAACTTTGAATATTTGCAGCTCTGCCAGGCTGGGTGATCTGGTTTATAAATGCACATCAATGTGGAAGCAATAATCAAGAGAAGAGTTTGCAACAAGTAAACATGTGCTTTTCCTAAGAAATCATATGGGAATAGAGAACACAGGAAGATATAGACCAAAATACTATGCACTGCATTCTAAGAATAGCTAGTGTAGGCACAATCGGCTTTACTTATATCAATGACATGAGGGTCATCCTAGGCTTAAATTACTACTGTTGTCAATAGTGTTGACATTGAGTTATTAAAGAAACACAATATTCAGAGATGGGAACAGCATATAAATATATTTGAATATACTGTGTTTGAAATAACTTTAAATGTTATATTACTTAATATAGAGCAAATAATAAGATAAAATAATAATCACCACCAATTATTGAGCTTCTAATGGGTGTCAGGTACTGTGCTCTACCTCCTAACTAATTCTAGCAACATGAGCCTTGATACAATAAACCTGCAAGAGAACTCTTTTAAGCTTTGCTTCATAGTAAGTGCATTAAAGTTACATAATTACAAAGTGGTCGAAACAGAATTACAATTCCTTTTTTTTTTTTTTCTATTTCACCACACTGTCACCCTTTTCTAACCAGGAAAATACCTTATTCTGTACACATGTTCTCAAAATGTCCCAGGTAGAAGCGGCCTTCTGGCATGTCTTTCAGAGGAAATTTCCTGACAATCAGCGTGCCCTTGGGATCTGTCCTTGGGCCTTTGTTTACGACCTTCCTCCAGCAGGTTCCCAGAATGGCCATACACTCTGTGTTCAAGATCCCATGATGGAGCTATTTTGGCATACTTGCCAAATTTGTAGTATTGAACCCAGCAGGGAGATGAAGAAAGGGGCTGGGTAGTGATTCAAAAGTGACAAAAACAGTAATAAATAGGAAGAACAAGTTTTCAAATATGATAATTCTGTCTGGACAGTTGACAAAGAACAAATGCTCCCGGACTCCCTGTGGAAATGATAATTTTCAAAAGTGAACTGGGGAGCTTCAGATAATTATTTAGTCCTTTTAAATATTTATGAGTTCCAGTGTGCTACATACATTTTAAGGACAGTTGACAACTGCAGCATACATCATCTTGTTCCTTCTGCAAGCTAAAAATAGCTTCTCTTTTTAATGTAAAAACAATACTTTCGGTTTGGCATCCACAGAAGAAAAGACTGTAAAATACTAATTTACAGGCATGACGGTAAAGAATGTTATAAGAAATTCTTCTTGTAAAGTTTCAGAGGAGTCATCTGGGCTGTCAATTCTGCCTGAGAGGGAGACTACAGAGGCCACTTTTGAGGAGTAGCCAGGACTGATATAAGGTCTTAAGAGCCTGAGGTTAAGGCCGCTAGTCTCTGCCCAAGGGGCACAGGAATCTTAAGGAATGAGTCCAGCCATAGCCTAGAGGGATAAACTGAGAATTGATTCAGAAATGAGAACCGTGTTTGGGATCAAAGAGGCAAAACATTGGCAGGAGCAGAAGAAAAAGAGCAGAAGGATGTCCATTCCCAGCAGGTGCATCTGTTCCCCAGCTACTAGGAGTATTAGCTGTTAGCAACTCACAGCTACTGAACTCTCCAAAGAACTGCCCTCTGCCTTAAAGAGTTCCCTGGTTGATAGTCTGTCCACTGCTTGACCCAGAACTTGATCAGTGAACAACTGACACAGGGTATGAAATTCTAGCCCCTTATGCTAGGGACTAACTGTGGGGGCAATTCAAGCTCCATACCTTTCTTGGGATCAGAATGTTGACAGCACATCCTGGCTTAGCTCCTTCCCCTGACTCATCCTCCTCCCTTTACTTCTTTGCATTTTTCACCCAAGAGCACTCTCTCAGTAAATTATTTGGGTGAGAATCCCCACCTTAGGCGCCTTCTCTAGAGAATTTAACTAATCCAGCAGGATAAGAGGGATACTTGTCCTTTCAGCCAAATGGGAAACAGAATCTCTAAAACTGGAGGGGGCTGCTCTCACTATACAAAGAACAATCCATGCCTTTGAATTTTGCTCATCAAACATGATTGAGGGGCCACTCAGAATACAGCAGCTCAGGGAACTGAGACATTGTCCATGCTTAAAATTTCCTTCTCCTCCTGAATGCTCTACTCATGCTTTAGAACTCAGTCTTACACCATTCTCTTGTGAACAACTCCCATTTGTCCTCCTGTCCAGCCTCTTCTCCCTGGGCTTGTCCAGTTTCCCTTTTGCTCAGGCTCGGAGTGGTTTGCATTGATTTATGTTATTGACATAACACCTTATATCATGAAATTAGCTCTCACTTATTCCCTATAAATACCCTACTATGCTTTGGCTGGAGAGGATGAAGCAGGGTAATGGTCTGTACCTGAGGTTCCACTTCTAAGAATAGTAGTCCTTTTTACTTTCGTATATCTCTTCTGGGCATCAGGATTCCCTACTTGACACCTATTTAGTACTGTTTGAGGGTGGTAAGAATGTCCAGAATCAATGACCTCATGTCAGGTCTGTCTTTCTGGAAGTGGTGTCTCCAAAACCCTGCCTCCCAGGTAGATGTAATGAAAGAAGGGCCCCAGGATCATCATGGGAATGCAAAGTCTCTCCTAACCAGACTGAAGAGGAGGGATGATTCTTGGCCCTCCTCATGAACATCAAGCATTCTTGATGAATTCTGTGCTCAGTCACATAACCAACTCATATAAAAAATCAAGGATTTTGTCTCATCATGGAGCTGGTTATAAAATTGCTAAGGTGTCAGGTTGTCTTGGTAACATCCCCTGGTGAAGCTTCCAGGCCTGAGAAGGCCTCAGCCATGAGAATAACAGCTGCAGCTGGGCTAACTGAGCAAACTAATGAGGGGGAGATGGCTCCTACAGAGCCAGATCAAAGAGCTTTGGTGCCCCAGTAAGCAATAGCTGACATTTTCTCTTGAGTACCATTGTGCCCCAGGAGCATCTCCCCAGACTGGGAGATGCATGCAAAGGCACGTGCCACAGTGTGTCCACACCCAAGGTCAGGGGACCTACCTGTGGGTCTGAGCCAAGACCTGGAGACCTTGTCCTGAGGAGTGGAGGAAGTCCTGTGAAGAGAGGCTATTCAGCTGGCTCCAGGGAGCTTCCTTTGCTCCCCTGCTGGTGGGCCAGCAGCCTGCAATTAAAACTCCTACTGCTAGGTATCTAAAGAGTTTTAGGTAGAGGTGAAGAGTCTGGTGTATTGACTAGAAGCTTTGGGAAGACTGAAGATCACACCAGGAACATCTCAGACAGGGCGTGGGGATAAGTGCATAGGGAAAGACTTGTGAGAATCCTGCACACACATGCGGAGGTTAAGCTAAGCTTGATGAAGTGGCCATGTCCAGCCTCAGCTAGCTCATGATTCAGACACTGTCTTCCTGCAATTGGGAAAAAAATTTGGTATAAGAGAAAATGTGATAGAGAAAAAATTCTTTATGTGGGAAACAATAAACAAAATCTGCTCTTGTCCACATGGCATCTGTGAGAAGAGAGACCTTGGTACTCTATCTAGGCAGAACACAAGAGATTATCTCCTAAGCATTGTGTTATCTTTCTTCCAGACCCATAGCTCCTAGTCTGAGACACTCATGGTGCAGAACCAGCAGTGGAGGGATTAGCACCTTCAGGACTGCATGTCATTTGAAGCACTGAAGGAGATGGTGGGGTGAGGTGCTGTGTGGGCCCCTGAACACAGGGGTGGGGGAATGGGATCCAGCCTTGCCAGGTTCAAGCTTTCTCCACAGGCCTTTGTTTAGGAGAATACTGGAATGGGAGACAGAAGATTGAGGGTGAATCTCACTTATAAAACCATACATTAGTTGTCAGGTTTTAAGCAAATAACTTTACCCTGATTACTCATCTACAGAAAGGGTACAATAAGCCCCCTTTTTTCAGGGTTACGGTGAAAAATAAAATCACTTATGGAAATATACTTAGCATTCAGCCACCTACAAAGTTAAAAATTGCTACTGTTTAATGAATATAGATTATCTGCTAAATTCTCAATTTGGCAAAGTGGAAGTAAAATAAAAAGGAATATGACAAAAATCTCTTTCTTTATCTAGCTCTTAATCCCATTCATTAGAGATAGCCAAGACGTGCTGTGGATAATCAAGTCATTGGCAGATTATGGCATATTACTACATATGATATTTAATGCTTTTCAAATGCAATTCCAAACATGCCTTGGTCACAGATGTCTCTTTCTGTGGCATTAACATGAAGTTAGGTTGTTTATATGTTGAAAGGAAGTATAAATGAATGCAGGAATAAATAAATTTTACTCTACTTAGTTGCTGATATCTTTGCTTTCTTTACTATATTATAGGCCCACAGAGTGTGGGAACTACATCTTATTCTTCTATATATACTCATGTCAAATTAAGGACAAAAATCTTGGTTGACTGTTGTTGCCGAATGAAGCTATGTATAAAGTGCTCTGCCAACATTGCAAAGCCGATGATTAATTTAGAATGGTTGAATAAATTAAAGAAGCTATTTGTGATAGGAAGGTGTGCACTGTATAAAATCCACATAATCAGAAGTAACAGAGGCATAAAACATTTTAAGGTATCCATCAAGTACAAGAAGCAAGTATTAGTTGAACACTTTTACCAAGCTTTGTAGTTTACATTTTCATACTGTTTAACCTTTACATCAATTTCTGGAGGTTCAAATCATTGTTTTTCTTTAATAGATGGGGGAAATTGAGTCCTAGAGATGTCAAGGGACTTACTCAAGTTTACAGAATTGGTCACTTGGACAATTGGGTCTACACGCATGTCTCTGTGAGTCCCAAACTGGTTATCTCCCTTCTTCAGACATGTGGCTTATTTACTGCTGGAGTTAAACTACATGCAGGTTTTTTTGTTCTTAACAGAAAGGTATTTCCATTGTATCCAGTGTTTTTGTTTTCCATCAATACTGAGGCAAGTAATTTTGGTTTCAGAGTATAAGTAAAAGCACTGGGGTCAACCCTTTGGGAACCTCCTATTTGAACAAATACTCTCTCCTAGAGCAGCATAGCAGATTTTTCATGAGACTGATTAAAGTTATTTTATTGAATCCTAATGCCAAAGCACAGATTCCTAATATATTTTTTCCTTTATGATCTAGGAACAAAGTCTTCTGATGCCGAGACATGTTCAAACTGTAGTTCTCCTCTCAAGGAAGAAATAAGAACACTACATCTTTTTTTATTATTAAATCATAGCTGTGTGTATTAATGCAATCATGGGGTACAATGTGCTTGTTTTATATACAATTTGAAATACTTTCATCAAACTAGTTAACATAGTCTTCACTAAGCATTTTCTTAGTTATTGTGTTAAGACATTTATATTCTACACTTAGTAAATTTCATATGTACCCTTGTAGG
>NW_003852397.1:51420664-51428180 GCF_000181295.1 Otolemur garnettii
TGAATTGGGCTGCAATAAACATTCTGGTACAAATATCTTTGTTATAATGTAATTTTTGGTCTTCTGGATATATACCTAGTAGAGGAATTATAGGATCGAATGGCAGGTCTATTTTTAGATCCCTAAGTGTTCTCCAAACCTCTTTCCAAAAGGGATGTATTAGTTTGCATTCCCACTAGCAGTGTAAATATGTTCCCTTTTCTCCACATCCCCACCAACATCTCTGGTTTTGGGATTTTGTGATGTGGGTTCATCTTACTGGAGTTAGATCATATCACAAAGTAGTTTTGATTTGCATTTCTCTGATGATTAAAGGTGATGAGCATTTTTTCATATGTCTGTGAAGAGAAGTTTCTCTTCAAGTCCCTTGTTTACCCTGAAATGGGATCACTTGTTCTCTTCTTGCTAATACATTTGAGTTCTCTATGGATTCTGGTTATTAAACCTTTGTCAGAGATGTAACCTGAAAATTTCTTCTCCCATTCTGCACAGCCAAGAACTCAGTAAGTAAAGCAAGCAGATGGCCCTCAGAATGGGAGAACACTACATCTTAAAAGTTAACCCTCATTGAGCATGGTGGCTCAAGCCTGTAATCCTAGCCCTTTGGGAGGCTATGGTGGGTGGAATGCTTGGGCTTAGGAGTTCCAGACCAGACTGAGCAAGTGAAAGACCTGTCTCTACTAAAAATAGAAAAACTAGCTGGGTGTTGGATCTGTAGCCACCACCCCCACCCCCTCAGGAGGCTGAGGGAAAAAGATTGCTTGAGCCCATATTATGCAGTAGAATAAGCTGAATAATGTAACAAATATCCTAGCTCTTCCTTTGGAACTGGGGCATTGCCCCAATGGAATTGTGCTTTAAAATGTCATCTTCTGCCACAAATTGCTTCTGGAGGTAGAAAGGTTATCATTTGAAAGCAAATCACAGTTGTGGCTGATTCCACTTGCCCAGGTTACCTGACTGGTCAGTGTTGTTTTCCCAAAACAATGAATTAATTGTTATGTTTTTGATGCCTCCATCCATTATGGAAAGACTTGCTCAGAAACAGAAAAGGAGTGACAGTATGAATAAGAACAAGGTTTGAAACTGACAACAGATCAGCCAAATATAGAAGGCTGCTGAACACTTTGACACTTGTGTGGTTGTTTTTTTCTAATGTTAAAATTAAGAAAAATAAACACTGCTCCATGTTGCAGCATAAGCTCAAAACAAATACACAGTAGGAATACACATATGCCTTACTTAAAGTTCATGCTACTGAACCAAGCCATTTGAGTTCTCTATGGATTCTCTAATATTCTTGGTAGGTGGGGTTGGTATTGAACCCAACACAATTGTCCCTCAATTTCAAATTAAGGTGGTCTGACCTTATACAAATAAATGAGTAAACTACATACTGTGTTTCCCCAAAAATAAGACCTACCCCCAAAATAAGCCCTAGCAGGGTTTCTATGCATTTGTTAAATATAAGCCCTACCCTGAAAATAAGAACTAGTGATGGGTGTGGCATTTCGTCCTAGAGCGGTAAGGAAGACTGGAATACCTTTTATCTTCACAGCTCCTTTCTCTGAGCTGTGGGTGCATGTGTGGTAACCACGGTTGCAGGCATCCTATTGCGCATGTGCGAACAGCTAGGGGAAAGGAGTTCACGCATCACTATTGCCAGCCCCACCAACAAGGTCGGCTCCCCCTGCCACGTTCTAGAAGATGACTTAACTATATTTGAATAAATGTAGATTGTGGTATTATACTTAATAAAAATAAGACATCCCCTGAAAAAAAGCCCTAGTGTGTCTTCTTGAGAAAAAAATCAATATAAGACAGTGTCTTATTTTCAGGGAAACATGGTAGTGGGACAGAAGTCAGTAAGTGCCATGAAGAAGAATAAAGGATTAGAAGAAAGATATAGAGTATTGAGGGTGGGACTGGATGAATTATTTTATTTTAGAGTGGTTAGAGAAGGCTTCTCTATTCAAAGGCATTTGGGAAAGGAGAAGGAGAATAGAAATTCACAAGGCTGTGAGAATAAAGGTGTTTCAGGCAGAGAAAACAAGTACATAGGAAATGAGGGGAGAGTGTGGTTGATCCTAGGAGCAGGGACTAGCATTGTGACTGTGAGAGAGAGGGAGGAGAGGAATTTCCAGAGGCAGAGCAGTGAGATCTCCTGGGATCCTGCAGCATCACTAGGACTCCAGGATGCATTGGGGTCTTCACAGAGGAGTGACGTGATCTGTCTTATGTTTGAAAAAGACTACTCTTGGTCCTTCTGAAGAATAAAGGAAAATTACCAAATAAGCATAAGAAACTATTGCAAGAATCCAAAAAAGAAGTGAAAGTGGCTAGGACTAGGGTGTTAACAAGGGGGAAAGGAGGGTTTGAGATGCATTTTTTAGATTGAGACAATAGGATTATTCTTGGATTTGCTATTGCATTTGAGAGAAAGAGATGAATTGAGAATGACTCACAAGTTTGAAAGCCTGAACAAACCGGATATGGACTTGCCATTTAGAAGCCAGTGAAAACAGAGAGGAGGAGGTGTGGGGGTGAAATTATGAATTTGGTTAGTAACATGATAAGTTTCAAATATCCTATATTAATTTGCAGCTCAAGAGAGAGGGATATGGGCTCCAAGTGTGAATTGAGAAGATATTGATATAAAAGTGTTTTGTTGTTTTGTTCCATCACTATTAGATGAACTTGCCAAAAGGGTGAGTTAGTAGAGTTGAGAGCCAGTGATTACTAACACTAGCAATGTGGATTGGGAACAGAAGAACAAACTAGCAAAGAAGGCAGAAAAGAAGAGATAGACAGGGCAATATCATGGAATCCAAACAAAGGAAAGTATTTCACCCAGGGGAGAATGACCAAGAGTTATGTGAATCATGCACATCAAACCCCTGGAATGTTCTCTAGGAGTTCAGAGGAAAAAGTTATTCTTAAGGTTGGAATGTAGTTGAGGAAGCTTCATAAAGGGAATCTAATTTAGGATGAACTTGTGACTGGGAGAGGTAGAGAGTCTATACAAGAGACCTTCCATACTGCTGTGATTAGAAAGTGTCTACCATGTGCTAGGCATTGTTCTGAGAATTTATATACTCAGTGTCTAACCTTTGAAATCTATGCTGCAGATACTCTTGACCCTTGAACAGCCCAGATTTGAGCTGCCCAGGGCCACCTCTGTGTGCATTTTCTTCTGCCTTTGCCATGCCTGAGATGGTAGGAATGGCCCTCCCTTTTCTATCTCCTTTGAGTCTATTTGAGGTGAAGACAATGCAGATGAAAATCTTTATGACGGTCTATTTCACTAGTAATTAGTACTATTTCACTTAGTAAATAATACATACATTTTTCCTTTCTTAGAATTTTTAACATTTTCTCTTCTGAATGTA
Source organism: Otolemur garnettii (assembly GCF_000181295.1). Lineage (NCBI taxonomy): Eukaryota > Metazoa > Chordata > Mammalia > Primates > Galagidae > Otolemur > Otolemur garnettii. The sequence goes on from NW_003852397.1 coordinate 51,424,054, forward strand.
CTTTATGTATGAATATAGTACATAATACATATAGTGTTCAAAATATGTGTTAATCAATTGCTCATGTCATTGATAAGGCTTCCAGTCAACAGTAGGTTATTAGTAGTTAAGTTTTGGGAAGTAGTTGTCATAAGTTATAGGGAGATTTTCCACTATGTAGAGGTGGTGACTCTAATCCCTCTACTATTCAGGGGTCTATTATATTGTTAATTGTTCCTTGTTATTAATGAGGAAACAGACTTACAGGGGAAAAAATCTTACTTGAGAATACACAGCTTGTAGGTTTATGTCAAGTCCATTTGGGTCAGTGAAGGACTACATATACCACAGTGGTTCCAAAGATTATAATGGAGCTGGGGAATTCCTATTGCCTAGTGATGTCTTGATGATCCTGCCCTTGGGTAGGCCTGGTCTGATGTGTGTATTTATGCCATAGTTATCGCCAAAAAAGTAAAAACAACAAAAACATTATAAATAGAAAAAACTTATAGAAAAAATATATAAGGAAGAAATATTTTTAGATAGTTCTACAAGGTGTCTGTGTTTTAATCCAAATATTATCACATTTAAAAGTCCAAGAATCAAAAAGAATCTTTACATATTTATAAAATATAAAAGTTACAATAAACTAAGTGAATTTATTAATGAAGAAAGAAAAAATATTTTTAATAAATTTACTGTAGCGGCAGTGTACACACAGTGTCATCCTCGGCCTTCACATTCACTCGTTACTCACTCACTGAGTCGCCCAGGGCAACTTCTAGTCTTGCAAGTTCCAATCATGGTAAATGCCTTATATAGATAGGTCTAGTGATTTTTATTTTTCATCCTGTATTTTTGATGTACCTTTTCTATAGTTAGATATGTTTAGATACACAAAAACTTACAACTGTGTCACAGTTGCCACCTCTATTCAGTAGCATTACATGCTGTACAGATTTGTAGTCTAGGAGCAATAGACTGTACCATATAGCCTAGCTGTGCAGTAGGCTACCATCTAGTTTTGTGAAGATACACTCAATGATGTCCGCATAGTGACAAAATCACCTAACAACACATTTACCAGGACATATCCCTATAGTTAAGTGTCATGTGACTGCATTGAGAGATATGACTCTAGAGTATATTTCCTTTTCTTTTTGTTTTTTGGGGTGGGGGGACAGAGTTTCACTTCGCTACCCTTGGTAGAGAGTGACAGCATCATAGCGCACAGCAATCTCAAACTCTTGGTCTCAAGAAGTCATCTTCCCTTAGCCTCCCAAGTAGCCAGGACTACAGGCACCCTTCACGATACTGGGCAATTTTTTAGAGATGTGGTTTTGCTCTTGCTCAGGTTGGCCTGGAACTCCTGAGCTCAGGCAATCCACCTGCCTCGGTTTCCTAAAGTACTAGGGTTACAGAAGTGAGCCACTGTACCTGGCCTTAGAGTACATTTTCTTAATGCTATCATCTTGCTATACTTTCCATAGATAGAGACATGAAGTAAGAAAAGACTTAGAGAGACCCATATTTCAGAATAGACTAGTTTGATTAGAATGAAAGATAATTTTACAAGAGCAAAAGAGTTGAAAAGCAAGGTTAGGGATATCTAGGGTAGGGAAGTCTTGGTGAGTCTCTATTTTATAGGCAGTGGGGAATCATTTGTGTTTGTAGCTAGTAAAATTTTGTTAATTTTTTCAATTTGTAAAAAACAAATAATAATTTAGATAATTTTATAACCACGGACTGATGAAAGTATTGAATTTAAAACATTCCTAGAAATTTTATGAGTATGGAAACAGACTGGATGTGGAACTCAATTTTCCAAAGTCATCTCTGGCAATTAGCAAGACTAGAGCCTGAGTCTTCTGCCACTTTCCCCCACACTTTTACCAACATCCCCTGATGCTTAGGCAATAACTGGACAGTGTATAAGGACTCATGTCTGGTTTTATTTTTTTATTTTATTGTGAAATATTTCTACATCAATATACATTCCAGCTTCAATTGAAGCTTTATGTCTAAACCTATTAGAACATAGGCAATCCAAAGAAAATCACATGTAGAATGTTTAGTGGGTACAGCAGACACAGTCAGTGCTCTGCCTACACCATTCCTCTCTGATTTATGCACAATAATTTAGTTTCGAAAGGTCATCCCTGCATTATTGTTGAAGGATTACCCTTGACTTCTTAGAAACCATGTTGCCCATGCACTTAGTAGGTTACAAAGGCTGGGAAGACAATATCTCTCAGAACCTGCCTCAAGCAATGGTGCCAAAGGCAGGTTCTGGCTGCTTAGTGTTGGTATCACAGTTCCTTTACCCCTTTGATATGACAATTAAAGTTTCTCAGGTGATTAAACTCCTAGGGTTCATTGCGGTGGTTGATTTAACAAGGCCCTCTTTATAAGCTGTCTTCTCTTGCTTTCTTCACTTTTCTATCTCCCTATTATGTCTTATGGGCTGAATTGTGTCCTCACAAAATTAATATATTAAAAGCCTTAAGACTCATAACCTGAGTATGTAATTGTACTTGGACATTGAGCCTTTAAGGAAGTGATTAAGTTAAAATGAGGCCATTAATGTGGGGCCTGATTTAATCTGACAAGAAGAGGAAATTTGGACACACAAGAAGACGGGAGGGGCACATTTACACAGAGGAAAGACCATCTGAGGACACAGTGAAAATGTCCTCATCTGTGAGTTAAGTAGAGAGACCTCAGAAGAAATCAAACCTGCTGACTTCTAATCTCCAGAACTGTGAGAAAATAACCTTCTGTTGTTTAAAACACCCAGTGTATAGTATTCTGCTGTGGCAGCCTTAGTAAACTAGTACATGGGGTGACTCTAACCTAGTCAGGTTTCTGCTGAATTGTGGTCTAAGCATTTGATCCTGGGAAAACCTACACCGAGACAGTAACTGTGATGTATAGTGGATATTAGGCCATTTTGGGCACACTTTGTATAAACAGAAATTGTGCTGTTTTTTGGTTTTTGTTTTTGTTTTTTTTCGCTGATGATTGCAGTGTTGAACTGATGGTGGTAGAGAATGCACCAGATTTAATTTTTAATTTGCATCTCCTGTCACCTAGAAGATGAATGCAGGTCTTGCCTTTTCTCACACCTTCAGGAAAAGTCACTGATTTGTGTTCCTTTGTCATCTCATTTTAGCAGTCTGTGCTCAGGTCACTGGGCCTGATGGGGGCACAGCTATTATTAGTAAGAAACAGCAATGCAATTTCACTTTCCTCTTTATTCAAGAGAGAACACACAAGAATTGAAGAGGCAACTCTCTAATTTTCACTTAAGTCAAAAAGCATTTGTGTCTTGGGCCAAGTTCTTGCTGCTATTCTCTGGAGTTAGCAATGGCCCCAGACTTTCTATGCTCTCCGCTTTGGACCTGTGATGGTCATCACTGGGAATCTTACTGTTTGTGGATAGACAGTAATATCAATACCAAACACCACTGCAAGAGAGAAGTGCTTACTGAGAGAAGGAGCTGAGCAGGTCCCCTGACATGACTGATTTCAAGAGAGTTTAGGGTCAGTAGCTTCATTTCAGATGATAAGTGTTAAAGGGCACATGACTGATGAAATCAATGTATGAGGAAAGGGTATCTGTTTCTTAAGCACCCACTCTATATCATGTCCAGGTTCTTGCCCATATACTATCTATCTTAAATAACCAGCCTTTATAATTTACTAATGAAAAAGGGGATCGAAGCAACTTGTTATTTAGTGGTGGAACAAACATCTGATGAAAAGTCTTTCTGACTTCGAAGCCAAGGTTTTCTAATACTATCTTCCTAAAAAAGTAGAGGGGAGAGGAAAAGATTCCCCAGCATAATTTTTTTCTGCTTTCTGGAAATTGAAGAGATGTTAAGACAAGGTGGAAGAGGACTTGGCATCATGTGAGAAGGAATGGAGTGTTTTTGTCTTCCTCAGATCCAGAATGCCTTCCAGAGAATATAGGAGTATTGTAAAAACTAATTCCAACTGAAGAAGATACTGGACTGTCCCACTGGTGGGGGAGCTGGGATTGACACAGGCCAAAAGACTTCTGTGGTAAGACTCTAAGGAGGGTGATGGCATCTGAACCTTGAATTTCTTTGGATAACAAAAAGTCTTACAGCTTGCTGGTCATACTC
>NW_003852397.1:51428925-51430142 GCF_000181295.1 Otolemur garnettii
TCCAGTATATGGGGACGGTGCCCTACTTCTTTGAGACACAGGTGCCCCCCCCCAATTCTAGAAATTTTTTTGATAGCCTTTTGTGCTTTCCTTTGTAGACAATGATGTGATATCAAAATACAGATTTTTTTTTCTTCCTTTTTATCTGTCTTTTTTTCCCTGCCCTATTGCACTGCCTAAAGCTTCTAAAACTACTTAAATTAGTATGGTGAGAGAATTCCTTTCCTTGTTCCTGATCATTGGGAAGAAAACATTTCATCTTTTATCATTAAATATTACATTAGGTTGTAATCTTTATCAATTTTTTAAAATTTCAGATTATTATGATGTTCCTCTCTATCCCAATTTCTGAACATTTTTATCAAAATTTAGTGCTGAATTTTTGTCAAATGCTTTTTCTGTATGAATATACAGGATAATATTTCTTCTTTTTTTTTTTGGCCAGGGCTGGGTTTGAACCTGCCACCTCTGGCATATGGGGCCAGTACCCTACCCTTTTGAACCACAGGCATTGCTCATATTTAATAATTTCTAAATATTAAATAGCATTTCATTACCAAAATTTATCTCACTTAGTTATAGGGTACAAATCCATATATATATATACACACACACACACATATATATATATAAAAAAGACATATTTATTAATATTTGGTTAAATATTTTTGTGTTTATATCATAAAAGAAATCAATATATAGTTTCCTTTTTAATACATTTTTGTCTGTTGTTTAGCACTTACTGGTTTTGCAAAATAATTCAAAAATTATTTCCTCCTCTTCAAATTACTAAAAAGTTAGTATAGAAATTTTGTTTTTTTTTACATGTTTACTAGAATTATCCAGCAAACAAAGAAACAACAACAACAAAAATAACAAAAAAAACTTATTTGAAAACAACCCTATTTAAAAATGGATAAAATATCTGAACAGAAACCTCAACAAAGAAGATATATAGAAGAAAAGTATAAGTACAAAAATTTGCTCAATACCATATTTTATTAATGAATTATAAATTAAAACAACAAGGTAATACTCCCTACCTATAAGAATGGCTAAAATCCAAAATACAGACAACACCAAATGCCAAAGAGGATGTGAAGGAACAGAAATTCTCAGTCATTGCTGGTGGGAATGCAAAATGGCACAGCCACTTTGCAATAAAGTTTGGCAGTTTCTTATAAATATAGACCTTCTGTTACTATTTGATTCAGAAA
>NW_003852397.1:51431397-51432691 GCF_000181295.1 Otolemur garnettii
CACTTTTCTTTACCTTCATGTTCTCTATTTTTTCATTTTCAATATAATTTTCATCTTTTTTTCAACTTTTATTGGGATTTGGTTGATGAAATTTTGTTTCCAAGGTGATGTTTTGATATCATGCACATTTTGAAGTAATTATCACAATGAAGTTAATTAATGTATTTCTCCTTTCATATCGTTACCTATTGTGTGTGCGTGGTAAGAACAGGTAATGTCTCTTGGCAAATTTCAAGCATACAAGACATGATTGTTACCCATGTATCATATAGTCCCCAGGCTATACGTTAGGTCTCTAAACTTATTCATCTTATAACTGCAAGTTTGTACCCTTCATTTCTCCATTGCTTCACCCCGGCTGCTGCTGCTAATCTGCTCTATTTCTATGAATTAGACTTTCTAGATTTCACATGTGAATGAGATTATGCAGGATTTTTCTTTCTGTATCTAACTTATTTCACTTAGCATAATGTTCTTCATGTTTATTCACGCTGTTATAAATGGAGGATTTCTGCTTTTGTAAGGCTAAGCAATATTCCAACACACACTCACGGGCTCAATGTGTGTATAGACATATACAGGGTGTCCATCAAGTTCATGTGCAATTTTAAATTGCCCCTATAGTACAGGGTGTCCTTAAAGTTCATATGCAATTTAAAATAGTAAACTAATTTAAAGTGCACATGAACTTTATGTTCACCCTGTATATATGTGTGTGTGATCTCAGTCACACTTTCTTTATCCATTCATGTGTCAGCGTACATTTAGCACTTATGTTGTTTCCAAATCTTAGCTATTGTATAACACTGTAGCCACCATGGAAGTGCAGATATCTCCTTGAGTTAGTGATTTTATTCCTTCCAATACACATATGTACCTACATGTGGGATTGATATATTACAATGTAGGTTCATTTTTTAGTTTTTTTTGAAATCTGTGTACTGTTTTCTATAATTGCTGTATCAACTTACATTCCATTAATAGTGTACAAGGTTACCCGTTATCCACTTTCTTACTAACACTTGTTGAATTTTGGTAATGGACATTCTAACAGATGTGGGGTGATATCTCAATATAGTCTTAGTTTGCATTTCCCTGGCAATTAGTGATGGTGAGCATCTTTTTTATATAACGGTCATTTGTATGTTTTCTTCTTTCAAAAAAAGTCTATTCACCTCCTTTGTTCATTTTTAAATTATTTCTTTTTACTATTAAGTTGTATGAGTTCCTTAAATAGTTTGTTATTTATGTTTTTATATTATTCCCTTACTGAATGTATGACTTACAAATATAA
>NW_003852397.1:51442043-51442921 GCF_000181295.1 Otolemur garnettii
GATTCTCTTGCCTCAGCCTCCCAAGTCATATTTAAGTCTTCTTTTTCCTTAGTCTAGCTAAAGATTTATCAATTTCATATTTTTAAAAAACTCAGTTTTATTACTGGTTTCTTTCATTTTTCTAGTCTCTATTTTATTTGACCTTTGATACGCCTTTCCTTTTGTAACATATGGCTTACTATGTTTTTCTTTTTCTAGTTTTTGGAGTTGTAAAGCTAGCTTGCTTATTTGAGATCTTTTCCCCTAATATATGAATTTACTCCTATACACTTTTTGCTATATACATAACTACTTTTGCTGTATTGTGTATGTTTTAGTGTGTAGTGGAAAGTGCAGAAAACTTCCCTTTACGTCTTTATATTTTCCCGTTTTGAAGATACTTTTCTGTATTTCCTCTATATACATTTAGGATGATACCAGACATTGTCAAAATATTGCTTTAACCAGAAAACATAATTTAGAGACTGCAAGGAGAGAAGTCTATTTAATTCATCTGTATTTTTGCTTACCATGCTTGTTCTTCTTTTCTGATGTTCTAACATTTCTTCTTTATTTTATTTTTATTTAGAGACATTTCTTTAACCATTCTTGTAGTGTAGTTATGCTAAAGAAAATTCTGTCAATTTTTCTCAATTAGCACATCTTGATTTTTCCTATGTATATAGGTATATGCCTTCTCATAAATATGAAAAGTTTTCCATTATTAGTTATTTGAGTACTTTTTTAGTGTTGTCCTCATTCTTGTTTCCAGAATTATGATGATACAAATGTTCAATTATTTACTTAATTCCTACAGGTCCCTAAGTCTCTCCCTTTATTTTTGGTTCAGTCTATTTTGTTTATGTTATTTAAGTTAAGATTGAGTTATATCTATTGCC
>NW_003852397.1:51443793-51446418 GCF_000181295.1 Otolemur garnettii
TCAGTGGAAGTGTAGTTTCTACTGTCAGGGATAAAAATTCCAGCTAATTCAGTCTTGAAGACACTATTCCAACAGGGGCATTGAGGCAACTTGCTGAAGTCTGTTAAATATAGAAGTCTAGACGCCCCATTTTCCCTTTGCTGACATGCATAGGGGTTGTATCACAGTTATTTCTGTGCTCTTTGACTTGGCAAAATAGTTGTTATATAAAAGTTTTATGTCTTGTTAGGTTTCCCTTTTCCTTCTCCTATAGCCTTATGAAGCGGTTTTTGTCAGAACTTCTGTTGTCTGTGCCTATGGGCATTTCCATGTTTCTAGCTACTTTAGCTTCAAATCTGGAATATGTGAGATGGAAAGAAAACACAGGAACTCACTACCGTGCAATTTTTTAAGTTCTGAGGTCTCTAGCCAATCTTAGTTCCTTCCACATTTAAGAGTCTGCTTATGATTTTTTAAAATAAATAATGCTCAGAGTTTTTACTGGTACTTGTTGGGAGAAATAGGGAGAAATAAATTCATTCCATCTTCCTATAAGCAACATTCTCCACAAGCATTTTTGATATTTCCGTTTGTGTAAAGTTGCTATTATCTCATTGGTCATAGCTAGTTACAATGCCAATTTTAAGTGATGGAGAAATAGACTCTTTCACTTCATGGGAGAATCTTCAAAGTCCTATTGCATATGTAGAGACACAGAAAAGGCAGACATTGTAGCCATTTTTATAACCTATGAAAAATTCTCTGGTGGATGAGAGAAGAAGGTGAAGAGTTGTGAAGCAGAGGAGTGAGAAAGGAAGAGTGAATGGAGAATAGGAGGAACAGAGAGCAATCAATAAAGCTATCAAGAAAATCAAAGGAGAAACTATGGTTGGTAACAACATTGTAAAGAATAAATTACAGGAACATCTATTAGGAAAAGATAAAATAGTACACATGTGAGTAACAAAAAGTGTGTAACAAAGAGTTAAAAGTGTGTGAGTATGAAAATAAACAGATAATTTCATATGGGTGGTAAGAAGAACATGGTCATGTAAAGGTGTTATGGCCAAGGTATAACTCCTGGTCTCTCAGTTTCTTCTTCTCAAGTATGAGGAAATATTTCATGCTTCCAGTGTTACAGATGAAAATAGAGTAACAGTTAATTTTATGTTCTTTCAGAGTAAATTTTGATATTTTAAAATTTCTGAGGTCTGTTTTTCTTCCACTTATGGAACATCCAAGTTCTCCCACGTTATGTCTGTCAGTGACTGAGAGTAATTAGAGACAAAGTTTGAAATTTCTTTCAACTTTCTTCCTAAAAGCAAACCCCAGACACTTCTGTTTCCTGTTGATTTGCACTTTTTTCTTTCTTTCTTTTTTTTGAGACAGAGTCTCACTATGTTGCCTGGGTAGAGTGCTGTGGTGTCACAGCTCATAGCAACCTCAAACTCTTGGGTGTAAGTGATTCTCTTGCCTCACCTTTCCAAGTAGTTGGGACTACAGGTGCCTGCCACAATGCCTGGCTATTTTGTTGTTGTTGTTGTTGTTGTTGTTGTTGCAGTTTTCACTGTTGTTTAGCAAGCCCAGGCTGGGTTCGAACCTGCCAGCTTTGGTGTATGTGGCCAGCGCCCTACTAACTGAGTTATGGGCACCAAGACAATTTGTACTTTTTCAAAACCTTGTGCCCTGGCTTCAGTAAGCAACAAAACCTTTCTGAAGAAGGTAGGAAAGCTCACTCCAAGAGAAAGGTGGCCAATTTTACCATCATGATGTACCCTAAATGATCATATACCATGGAGTATCTTCACACTCAGAACACAACAAAGTGCTGAATCGACTTCATTCTGTTTCTGTTTCAACATAGTATTTATTAAGTTTGTATTATTGTTTGTATTAGATACTATGCTGTGTATTCTATATACATTGTCTTATTTGCCTACTTGTAATATTGTCATCACCATTTTACTGAGAAAATTGAGACTTAGAGGACTTAATGACAAATAAAAGGGCACACTGGTAGTCACAAGACTAATAGTAAAACTTAGTTCTCTTTAGTTTAAAGGCATGACCACTTAACCACATGTCACATTGTCTTTCCATGTAACCACCAAATGGCAACAAACTGAAGCCAAAATTCTGGGAATTGAGGGATTGATTTCACAACTTTTGAAACTTTTTGCATTAAAGTAAAATTTGTGATACTGAAGTTGAACATCACAAATATGGAAAGGGTGGAAAGCCTTTACACTTCTCCACAGATGTTTAAACATGTAATTTCAGCAATAGCATTTTACAATAATTTTGAGAGAAATATTTTATTTGAATAATCAACAAGTCGTCTTAGATCTCTCTAAATGCTGCAATGCATTCTTATTCTGAACTTAAATTAACTATTGATGATATGCTATTCTGAGATATTAGGTAGAGAGATACATATCTATAAATGAAAATCCTTAATCTTATTTCCCTTGATCACTTTACCTCTAATGTTTAGGCTTTTACTAGAGCAAATATATTTGTTTGTGACATCTTAAGTATCAAATATTTTATCAAACAAATATATGCTAATATGTTTGAAATTAACAACTCTACAGGATGTATAAATGAATCTTAGCTCTGCCTTTATGGCAATGACATCACTTGCAG
>NW_003852397.1:51448278-51477335 GCF_000181295.1 Otolemur garnettii
AGGGGGAGGCTGGGTGCAGGGAAGGTAATTGGTGGGACCACACCTATGGTGCATCTTACAAGGGTACATGTGAAACTTACTAAGTGTAGAATATAAATGTCTAAACACAATATCTAAGAAAATGCCATGAAGGCTATGTTAGCCAGTTTGATGAACATATTTCAAGTTGTATATAAAACCAGCATATGGTACCCCATGATTGTATTAATGTACACAGCTATGCTTTAATTTAAAGAAAAAGAAAATGAAAAGTAGCCCAGATATTATGTTCATTCATCCATGTTTTATTTATTAGTATTTTCAGTCATCATTAAGGAGTATGATAGAACACAATGGATTTTAGGTTTACACGATGCTTTATATCAAACTCTTCCATTTCTAGCTATATTGCTCATTTTCCATCAGATTCAGTTTTCTCATCTGCACAATGGATTTTCTAATTGAATTGGTTCTTTTACCATTATTAAATAGTCCTATTTATTCCTGGCCATAAGAGGTGAGCATGCTTTATCTGAAAATCCAAAATCCAAAACATTTTGAGTGCAGATATGAGGCCACAAGTGTAAAATTTCATATCTGACCTCATGTAATGGGTCACAGTTAAAACACAATCAAAACTTCATTTTGCACATAAAGTTTTTAAAAATATCAGAGAAAATTACCTTCAGACTATGTGTATAGGATTCATATGAAACATTAATAAATTTTATGTTTAGAGTTGGGTCCCATCTCATTACATATATGGAAATATTTCAAAATACAAAAAAAATCTAAAATCACAAACATTTCTCGTCCCAAGCATTTCAGATGAGGAGTATCAATCTATATTCCTTTGTTGTGATTTAATTTTTTTGATGTTAATATAGCTGCACATGCTTCCCTAAGCTTCAAATTTGCATGATATATGAGTATATTTTCTATTCTCTTCTTTTAAATTAGTTTATGCCTTTATAATTGAAAGTTGTGTCTTTTAAACAATATATAGTTGGTTCTTACTTTTATGCATTCTGAAAATCTCCTCATTTTAACTTGATTGTTTAGACTATTTATATTTAATACAATCATTATATGGTTGGAGATAGGGCTACCATTTCTTTATTTGCATCTTTTTTTTATTGCTTGCTATACTTCTGTCTAGATTTGGGTTGAGTAATTTTTAAGAATCCTTTCTAAGCTTTTTACGGCAAGTAAGTTTTTTGAAAAGCTTAGTTCAGTGGTTACAACTCAATTTATGATAACTATCTCTTAATCATGAATTATTCACAAAACACAATAAATATTTCATTATTCATAAAGATATGTGAAATCCAAAGCAATGTAACATTGTTTTAAAACTAAAGAGGACTTAAAAATTAATGTGAAAAAGTAATACATAGACAATATACTATGAAGTGTCAAATGGAAACATATGCAACTATGTTCAAGAAAGCATTGAAACAGAGATGGTAGGATTTAGAAAGGGAAAAGAAGAAAGAGATTTGTTGGTGAGATATTGAAAAAAAAGGTAGTTTATTTATCAGTGTTCATGTAAAGAAAGAAAATAGTTGTGTTGGCCAGGTACAATTACTATAACAGAACTGAAATGTAAAACATATATGTGGATGTGTGAAGAAGATGTCATAAAAGTGGGTAGTTTTCCAGATCACAAGATAGATTATTACCAATCCAGGGATTGCTGAACCTTAGTTTAGTAGCACTGAGGAGTTACTAAAATATTTTAAATCATTTGAGATATGTGTTCGTATATATATTTTCAAAGATCACACTGGTGGTTATATGAAGAGTATTGATTAATGGGAGAGAATCCGGAAGGCAGAGAAGCCACACTCCATTTGGAAGACAAAGAAAATAAGAATCAAAGAATTGATGTGATTTATCTAAGTCATACAATATTAACAGGGAGAATAATCTTAATCCCTAACACATTTTTAGTCTGGTTTTCTTTACCAGATAGCTTTAAAAATTACATATCATATACTCAAATAAGAGCTTTTGATGATAAGGTAATAGAATAATAATATGATTATATCATAATGAAGATACATTGATACTTTCAGTCAAAATTATACAAACTTTTATGTGAAAGATATCAATATATGTTTGTATGTAAGTTCTAAAGAAAAGAGGAAATTATTGTACATTCTCCAAGTTATCTGATGGCTGTTTTAAGAGGACAATGTTCTATTCCAAATTTAATTGAATATAAGAAACACATTTCCAACCTGTTGCCTGAATAGATTTCATACACATTGTGTCAGCCATATCATTTTAGCTGCTTTTTGTCTATCTTAACACAGATAAATGATTGAGTGGAGATTATATTTGATTGGCAGACATAGTAATTTAAATATAAACACTTTATTAACCCTGGAAGAGCACCTTAATAAAAAAACATGAAGGGGATAGATATAAGGTAGATGTGCTGATTTTGAAGCCAATTGCATTGTAGTTTAATGTGACAGAAGCAATGAATCAAATGAAAGGATGTGTGAAATAGTTCCAAACAATTTTTTTCCCCACACTATTTGAATGAGCAGGCCCATGTGGGCTAGTAGTGCTAAAGGATCATGGAAAGGCTTAATACTCTCTTGCCTCTTATATGATTTTAGCTTATTTTCCAAATTCGCTTGTTGAGATTTTTCTACCCCAGACTTGAGATGGCTCCAGGAGGTCATTCATGCTCAGTCTGTCCTGTGATCTGGATGCACTTTGACCCTTGTAGACTGACTCATAAACCTCAGTTGTTATTTCTGGATAAATCAGTAGGCACAAAATCCTAGTGATCTCACTAATTAATACTTAATAATAGGCACTGTTTCATACTTATGAAACAGGTTCTCTACTAAATGCTTTACATTTATTAACTTATTTAATCATTACAATAATCAAATGACATGGGTACTATGTTATTATTATTATTTGAGACAGAGTATCATTATGTCACCCTCAGTAGAGTGCTGTGGCATCACAGCTCACAGCAACTTCCAACTCTTGGGCTTAAGCGGTATTCTTGCCTCAGCCTCCCTAGTAGCTGGGACTACAGGAGCCCAAAAGGATGCCCGGCTTTTTTATTTTTTTTTTATTGTAGTTGTCTGTGTTTAGCAGGCTCTGGCTGAGCTCCAACCTGCCGGACCAGGTGTATGTGACTGGCACTGTAACCAGTGAGCTATGGATGCTGAACCTATATTACCTTTATTTTTATGGATGATGAGACTGAGAATCCAAGAATTTATACAATATCTCTAAGAGCAGAGGTTTAGTTACCAGTAGTTAAAATTAGAATGCAGGCAATCTGCTCCAGATCCCAGGCTTCTAAACTTCAGAGTTTTACTACCATATTCACAACCATGTCTGGACAAATATTTTAAAATGTAAGTCCTACAAATGGGTGATGGCAAATGACTTTCTAGGGATAGCTATCTTTCATAGTTGCACTTGCACTTTGTAGAGTGTAATGCTCTTTCACATATGTTAATTTAATCTTCATTATAATCTTGTAGAATAGGTGTTATTTTTATTTCATAGCTAGGAATAGAATATTATTACTTTCATAGTAATAGACAAAGAGACTGAGTTTTTCAAGGTTTTGTATGAAAAGAGAAGAATTAGCTTTTGGAATAAAAGTTAGACTTGGGTTCAAATCTAGGATTTACCCTTTACAAGCAAGTAAATTAAATTCACTGAATGAACATGTTTTGTGTATAAAATAAATTTCTTGGGTGGCGCCTGTGGCTCAAGGAGTAGGATGCTGGCCCTATACACTGGAGGTGGCGGGTTCAAACCCAGCCCTAGCCAAAAACTGTAACAACAACAAAAATAAATTTCTCTTTGGACAATTTTTTTACTCAGTATAGTGCCTTCCACTTGGTAGCTACACAACAAATATTTGTTCTTTCATTGTTCAATCTATGAAAACTTCCAAATGTCATCAAATTTGTAGACATACAATGGGGAAACAAAAAAATGTTAAAATCCTTAGCAAAGGCTATATTGTCATAGCGAAACATTCTCAGCAGGATTTTATAATCTAAGAAAAACAAAGGTAAAGAAGACCAATAGTTTTAATAACTGGTGTCATGGACTAAAGGAAGTTCAACATCTTAACTTTTTTTTTTAACGGTCATAATATCATAACTTCAGGTTAGTTCAGTTTTATGTATAATTAGTAAAAACTCATTTAACAGGGGTTTTGCTTTCAGAATAATGAACTAGACATGCTTTTCTTTACTACTCCTTCTATGTAAAGCTAAAAACCTTTGATATTATATGCAGAAACAAAAGAAGACTCTGAAAGGTGGAGAGAAGTAGATAGACTAGCCAGGGACATAGGACACAAGAAATAATGTGGTGATAATTGCCTTGGGTTCTTTTCTCTTCACACAATAAACAGCTCTTTTAAATTGCACACAAACTTTACAGACTCCCTATATCTTCTAGTCTTGGAGCTGAAGAATCAAGCAAATTGGAAAGGCCGATAGGAATAGACAAAACCAAAAAAGAATCTCCAGCGAAATTGCATTGTGTCTAGGCAAGGCACCAAGAAAGGGGCAGGCTATGAAGACAGAAAACATTTAGGCAATAGCTGTTCTACTCCATAGAAATACCAAAGGAAAAGTCTCTACTCATGCCAGCAGGGCTGACTGGTGGCCTGAACTTCCATCCCTATGAGGCTATAGCGAGGTGCCCCAACAACTCTGATAGGTTCATGTCATTAAATGCCAAATACAGAACATGGACTTTCATCTCTGTGGGTCAGCAATGAGTTGCTCCCTTCGCATGGGTCTGGATTCCATGCCCAACCAACCATAATAAGATGCACTGCATTCTCCCCTGACGTGGTGTTAAAGGATGCCTGGTAGAGTCAGGACCTTCATTAGCACCCAGTGTTAATGAGGCCAAATTCACCGCAGTGTCGGTGTCAACCACGTGGAAAACTGTAATTCCTACCATGATATAGGTCAGTATGTGAGATTTTATGACATCACGAATGATGTCTCTTTTCCTATTTCTCTCTGAAAAACTGGGTAGCCTATAAATCTCCTCCCAATTATCTTTTAACTCAAATTCCACTGTTTTTAAGAACACTCGTAAGCTTGACCTTCTCCACACTCTATTGCAAATGAAGTCAGTTCCTTTGGGCAGAGATTTGGAACTCTAGGTTCTGTGGTTTAATTTTTCCCTCAGAAAATAGCTCTAAACCAGGCTCTGGTACTCAGGGTGTGGAAATGGCACATTTGTCTCTGAGTCAGTGTCCCAATCTAGCTGAGAACTTGAAGGATGAGGAGGTCAGTAGTTCCAAGTGTCTTGGCTTGCCTGTCTCAGCATGGAACTGCCAGCACATAAGATATTCAAAGGTAAGTAGAGTCCCAGTGTTCCTGGTGGAGCCTGTCCCAAGATATAGACAGCTCCAGCTGTTGAGAAAGGGCTGGGCGGAGAAGGAACACCCTACCTTTTGACTGTGCTCACTTGCAATATAGCTTCGTGATGGGTAGCTGGAACAGGATAAGAAATGCTGATATTCTTCCGCTCCCAGGAAGATAGCCCTCTTACCGGGAGCTGAGGGAAGGGGGATCCCCACATTCTTGGTGTGCCAGTTTGGAGGGGATTTTACATCTCCCTGAATGGGAGGGAGAAAGGAGGGAACTGATCTTGGTTGAAATACCACAGACTCTGATGGTTCTAATAGCGTTTTAGTAGATTTTCTTGAATGACTGTTTCCTCATTTGCTGTATGTCCCTAAGGACGTTTCAGGAGATTTTACTTTTTTTCACCAGTTTTATGGAGGAGTGGTTCAGAGTGGATCCTCACGCCATCACAGCAGTACTGGAACTCTTCTCTGCATTATTTATTACTACTGTAATCTACACTGATCTAAAAAAAAAAGTTTAACAAAAGAAAAAAAGATTTAAATAGTGTCTTAGGAGATTAGTTTCCAGGTAGACATTTTTGTGCAATTTCTTTTGGGGAAGGGTCCTTCAGGAGATGAGGAGTGAGAAAAGTAGAAGGGGCAGGGAAGCATGAGGCAAGAATGTAATCTCAGCTGGAAACCAGACTGGTTTCTTCAGATCCCCCAAGAGCCCTGCAACATGATTTATACCATAGATTTGGCCCCAACTTGAGACAGGTCAGTACTTTATTGAGTTCATAATGTCTCTGAGAAGCGACTATCTCTGGCAAGGTGATTCATAGATGCTCATATCAGTTACCTGGAGAAAAAGCCAGTTGTGACCAATTAGCAACTAACATTGACAACAGGTGGGCGTGGGTATGCATGCCAGGTAGAGGGGATATGAGTGGCACACCAACAACATCAGCCACTTCTAGCCATTCATCCACTATGTTAGTCCTTGGTTGACACTGTTTCGGGGAGTGAAGATACAAAGATAAATGAGAATCAGTCTGTGCTTTTTGTGTGTTATGAAAGTGATTGAAATAACACAGGGTTACAGTAAAAGGGCCAAGCCAGGTAAGTGGACAATTATTTGTCCAATGGCATATAAAACAATATAGATGACCAAATAATTCAAATGTGCTCCCTTCACATTTGAGGAAACATAGTTATAGAATTGAAGTACCTTATTCAACATCCTGTGTATTGTTTTCTCATTCATTTTAATAAAGAGTGATTGAGTGTCTTGCTAGCCACAATTGTAAAGATAAATTTCCCACAATACAACTAGCTCCTGAAGCTTAGGACTGGCCTAATTTTGGGAAGTGTGTGTTTCAGGCGGAAGGCTGCTCCATCCACGTCTCCTGTCAATGGTCACACTGTCGCCAAACTTTAGGCCTATGTTTGTGTAAATCAAGGAGGGACTATTCTTTCTGAATAATGGTCCCAGGGATGAGGCCCACTCAGACCCTGGAGGTGTGCTTTAGGCCATTTGAACTTAGAATATTTTAGTCTTAGGAACCTGGAATATGGTTTTAGAAGAAGAAAATACTTCCTTGCTCTGTGGAATGGACTTTTTTTTTTTTTTTTTTTGTAGAGACAGAGTCTCACTTTATCATCCTCAATAGAGTGCCATGGCATCACATATCTCACAGGAACCTCCAACTCCTGGGCTTAGGTGATTCTCTTGCCTCAGCCTCCCACAGGCAACTGCCACCACAGCCTGCTATGGAATGGACTTCTTGATCTTTGAAGATAGGCATGGCTGGAGGCCAGGCCATGAGGAGCTCTCTAGTATGTCACTTGACTCAGAACTCTGCTTTCCCAAGTCCACTGACAATGCTGGTGCATATAGTTTGACATGCCTATTAATTTACTAATTGAAATATAAACACTATATAAAGGAACTATCAAACAGAGAGAGCTATGCTGAAATTTCTCATTTCTATTATATTTCTATGTCTTTCCTTTTCTCTTTTTTGGAAAAAAGGTCTAAAGTCTATGGCTTTTGTATCTAATGTCTATAGATGTTTTAATTTTATTGCAAATTATAATTAGAAAAATATTCTCCATGGGCACTGCTTTGGATAAGATGATATGCATTTTATTATCATGTTTTCTTTCCCATTAATATAAACTGTCTGTGGAGAAGAAAGCACAGGTATCTTGACCTTGAACTATACCTGAGGCTGTGCTTTCAATACACAATAAAATATTGTATTTCTTTTCTTGCTAAACAGTACAAGTATATTGAACATTAACATTGCCTGGACTTGTCATAAAAAAGAACAAGAAACTAGGTAGCATAAAACAACAGAAATTGTATTATCTTATATTTCTAGGGAGTAGAAGTTTGGCATCAAAGTATTTACAGGGTTAGTTTCTTCAGAGGAGAAAATCTGGTAATGATGTCTCATAATTCTTGGCATTCCTGGCTTGTAGATTCATCACTCTGATCTCTACTTCTCTCTCCAGATGATGTTCTCCTCATGGGTCCTCTATGTCTTTACATGACTATTTCCTTATAAGGATACCAGTCATATTTTACTCTACTATGACCTCTCATCTTATACCTGCAATTGGCTCTACTTCCAAATAAGGTCATAATCTGAGGTCCTTAGGGTTAGGACATCAATATACCTTTCCTGACAACCAATTCAACCCATAATATTCTTCCCTCTGGCCCACAAAATAATCATGCCTGTACCACATGTGAAATACATTCACCATATCCAAATAGCCCTTAAAGTTAATACATTCTAGCGTCTCATTGTAAATATATTTAGAATGTGTTTAAAATATAATATAACCAACTAAAAAAAATCTTCAGTGTCATTTTTTCAAATCAACTAAATCAGGTGTAGGTGTGATTCTTAATATTGACCACACTGGCATAAAATTCCTCTAATCTGTCAAGCTGAAAAGCCTAGATAGCAAAATATCTTCTTCTAAGATACAATGATGAGACAGGGCTAAAGCAGACATTTCCATTCTAAAAGGGAAAAATTAGAGGAAAAATGGCATCACTAGACTGAAGCAAGCTTGGAACTTAACAGGGCAAATTTTACTAGGTTCCAAACCCAAGACTTGATGTTCTCTGCTCTGGGCTTGCTGGGGTGCCCCTATTCCTTTGGCCCTGCTGCCTTTGGCCTGGGTGGCAGCCTGGCCCTCGGGAACTGAGGACGTCCATTGCCCTCTGCATCAGTGACTTGGTCCTACTAATTCTTCTTCATTCATTCCATCCCATCTCTGTGCCTTTCAGTCCCAGCACATAGTGTCCTTTTGCTGGTACAAAATTCTCAAAAACTTTGTGAGTTTTCTGCAGATGTTCAAGGTATTCACAAAGTTAGACACAAGGGCTCTCCACAAATCCTTCCTGGATAACCACAACTCTCTTCCTGGCTACTGCTGAGATGATTGATTGAATTTGTGAGTCACATACCTTTATAAATCTCTTTAGCAAATGGTTATCTAGACATAACCTTGGCCCTATTTCCCAAGCATGCTTTGTGGATCGGCTGAGAATATTTAAAGTCATCAAGAGGAGGCTTCTTTCTGCCTAGCCATTCCTTCTTCAATTTACCTCTTTACTTTCACATCTTAACATTAGCAGAAAGGAGAAAACAGGCCCATTTTTTTGCTTGGAAATATATATTGAGCTAAATATCCAAGTTCATAATTTATATTATTAAAAAATAAGTAAATAAAACATAACTGAGCCACTTTTATGTTTCTATGACTATATTATAGCAGCACCCCATTTCCTAGGGCTGCAGTAACAAAGTGCCACAAACTGGGCAGCTTTAAACAAGCCAACTTTACTCTTTCATAGTTCTGGAAGCTGGAAGTCTGAAATCAGGGTTGGTTCCTACTACGGAACCAGCTACTGGTTCCAAGCTTCTCTCCTAGCCTATGATGACATCTGGCAATCCTTGGCATTCCTTGACTTATAGATAAACACTCTGATCTCTGCCACCATCAGCCCAAGAGTTCTTCTTGTCCCTCTGTGTCTTCACATGCCATCTTCTCATAAGACCACAGTCACATTGGTTTCGAGGCCTATATGACTTCGGTGTAACCTCATTTTCAGTCTAATAATTACGTCTGAAACAACTCCATTTCCAAGTAAGGTCACATTCTAAAGTACATGGGATAGGACTTCAACATATCTTTTTGTTGGGACACATTTCAGTAGTATTAGAGTAGAGAATATATTTCTCATCACCACATTTTCTTTTCTGCTTGCAAATATATCTATGGAGAAAGAAGTATAGGCACAGTGACATTGAACTGTGTTCTAAAATCTGTTAAAAATAACTGTAATTTATTTTCTTGCTAAATGATCTAAGTAGATTAACATGGGCTTTTATTTCTACACATTTTTATAATATTATAAAAATGACAGTAAAAGGAGAAAACAAAATAGACACAATTCAGGGTAAGGAATATAGGGAAGGAAATGAGAGCCATAAAATTTAGGAAACTGGAAAGTAGTTAGACAAGTAGAAACTTATTTAACACATCTAGGGAAGCTGAAACCTTATTCTGCCTTGTGGAAAGTCTAGTGGCCAGTGGATCTATAACACAGGGCCATGAAGGCACATGAAGTCATAAAAATGAAGTGAAAATCAGAAAACACTGACAAGCTTATCTATACCCCTGTCAAGAGAGGATTCCTCTCTGAAGAAGCTATCAAGTCTAAGAAAAAAGACATAGCATTACAGAAAGTTGAAGAGTCCCTCCCAAATGGAGAAGTCAAACTAATATATCCAGGGAAGCCACCCTACCCTCATACATGGGGCAGCCACCCAACTTCTTACAACATGAGTTCTAAGGCAAGATTAGCCAGACAGTTGAAGAAAATCCTTCACATCACAAAGACTGAAGCAATAAAGAAGACAAGAAAGAAGAAATAAAGATAATATATAAGAAATCTTAAAACTGAAAATAATTAGTGTCCTCAGAAAATATACAGGCTATTGTGCCCTGAAACCAAAATATAAGTCAAAGAAAAAAAAGTCATATTATAAACAAAATTGATAAACCAGAAATTAAAATGAGAGCAGCAATTACAAGAAAAAAATTGAATAAAACTCCAATTGTTCTAAAAAAAAAAAAGGAAGATAGGAAATACTTTTGAAACATAGAGAGTAATCCAGAAACTTTAATATCTGAAGAATGGGAGTTTTAAAAAAGATATAGATGAAGAACTAATTTGAGAAAATATCCTTAGTTGTGCCAGTGGTTAAAAAAAAAATCCCACATATTTTAACTAATGTTGTCATAATGCTTGTTCTCTAGAACACTTTGGACAAATAAAAGATCTCAAAATTCGATAAAAATAATAAACTGATAGTATACATAGAACCAGGAATCAGATGACCTTAAACTTTTTAACAGCAGCCCTGGGCACAATGGCTCCAGAATTTTAAGTGATAAGAAACTATCCAGCATATTTCTTTAACTATCCAAGCTATGAATCAAGTAAGAGAACAACCTTAAACATTTTCATATAAGGAAGTTCTTAAAACATCTATCTGCCCTATATATTTTGGGAAAGCTACTGGACTAAATGTTTCAACAAAACTGTGGAATAAGTCAAACTAGAGGAAGAAGTGGAGTCTAAGATAAGCTCCACCAAACAGAAAGATTGCCAGGATGATAGGCCAGGGAGAAGCACAGTAGCTGCCTCCGCAGCAGGACTAAGAGGTCCAAAGATATGAGGTTATGAGATGTCCAGGATCTAACAGAGGGTGTGGAGTGCCACATCATCTTTCTGGTGAATAACAGACCTTTACTTATCCAATTCTGTGGATGTACTGCCTGTGATCCAGCTCTGGCCATGCATCTCTGTGATATTCTCACAGAGGACTAGAAGGAAGACAAAAATGAGACTGATCTATGCAGCGTTCATGAAGGGAGGACCTAGGTGTGTGGAAATGAGGTGGCTTTACAGCAGTTAGCAGAAAACTATTAGCTGCACACACAGCAGCACAGTTATTTTTAAAAGGAGAGTTTAGAGCAAAGGAAATAGTGCGGAACAATTAGATTTAAAAGCCAAACAATTTATGTAAATTAAGAATATGTATATAAATAAAAGGATACACTTTGAATACAGTAAAGCACATCAGTAAGGGGTAGAGAGAAGAGTCATGGAAATAAAGGGAATATACAAATAAGTAAAACCCAAGAAGGGCGTTCTCTGGACCTTGCATCTCACTTACTTTCACCTCCCTGAACTCTAGGGAAAAGCTCTTCATGTCCCACCCTGTCCCTGGGCCTGAGCTTCATGCTGTGTCTTCCACTACCCATGAAGAGAAGACAGCAAACCTCTTCTTCCCATTCTATAGATACTCGATGTCACTGTTTCCCAGCTAACTAACAGAATTTTAATGAACGTAATTGCTGACAGAATTGAGAATGTAAAATGTTCATCTTTGTAATAGAATTGCATAATCCAATAGTTTAAAAAATACAAATGGAAAATGAGACCTCTAGGCACATATGTAAAAATTTTAGTTTTCCACCATATAAAAGGACAATAATAGCTTCTGCTTTTAGAGTTATTTGAAAATTAAAATGAAAGTATATATGTAAAATTCTCACTAGAATACGTGGCCTGGGATAATGCACTCAATAAACAGTAGCTACATTAAATGAGTTGACTACAAATATGTGTTTTGAAAATGGTTAGCTGGAAGATGAAGAAACAATATTGAAAAGGGATGTGGGTCGATATTTAGGCGATATCCAAAAGACAAATTTAACCCTTCCATGACATCAAGTATAAAATTGGAATTCCCAATTATGCCATTGCTAATCAGCCAACATTTAGTAAGGGCCTTCTATATACTAGATAACCATACAGTCTTCAGTATAAGACAGCATGTTTGGAGCTCCAGGAAAGATTTCAGACTTCAGAGCAGGTTTCCCTAACCAGCCTGTGTGTAAGTTACTCTTCACCAGGGGTCTGAGGACAGGGTTTTGTGGATCCATTTTGTTACTGTTCTATGATGAGATAAGAACAGTACTGGAGAGTAAACATTTAGAAGTGTTTACACCAATTTGACAGTGTAATTTTATATGTCTTGGAATGTAATAATTTAAAAATTGGGACTTGGGATTTTTAACTTATTTTGCTGGTAATACCTTTATATCATATTTTATAAAAGTTTTCTCTAAAAATGAATTGAAAGAAAAAATAACAGGTGCACACCACAGGTAGAACCAAAGATAGTTTGAAAGGTGGGGGTCCAAAGAAACTCTAATTACTCTATCAGATCCTGTCCTCTAATATTCTTTATGGAAATTATCATATGAATTTTTATCTCATCTTTCTCCTTTACTAGCAGATAATATTTTGAAGGCAGGATGTTCTCTCTTATTCATGCACTAGAGCATTGTCCAACATATACTAGATGCTAAATAAATTTCAGTTGAATGGATAAGTGGGTTAAATTTTAGTTGCTAATGTTATCATGATAACAACTGTTGCCAACCAGAGGCAGAGATCTGCAAAGGTCTGTGTAGGTGTGGCTTCTAGCTGCAGTCAGGTGGTGAGGTCAGTGGTTCCTCTCTAGACCGCAGGATTTTGTGGATCTCTGATCCCAGAAAAGCGTTGGGGTTTTATGAATAATTCCCTTCTTTGAACATAAGGTTCTAATTTCTGACCAGTTAGCATGATAGTTATAAACCTTTATTAAGCACAGTGGCTCAGGCCTGTAATTTTCTAGCATTCTGGGAGGCCAAGATGGGTGGATTGTTTGAGCTTAGGAGTTCAAGACTAGCCGAGCAAGAGCAAGACCAAGTGTGTAATAAAAACAGGAAAAAAAAAAAAAAAAAAAACAACCAACTTATCCCGGCATGGTGGTGCCAACTACAGGACTGAAGCAGAAGGATTGCTTGAGCCGGAGAGTTTAAGGTTGCTGGGAGCTACGATGACACTGTGGTGCTCAACCCAGGGCAACAGAAAAGCAAAACAGAACAAAAAAATCATTAAATTAAAGATTTCAAATAGAATTTATAAAGTATCTAAGTTAAACATTCTGTATACTATGATAATAAACTTGACTTGAAAAAGAAATGCTTTTCAGTTATTTTCAGATCATTTTCTAATGCAGACCAACCTCCCTTGCCCTATTAGTGTGAATTACAGATTCTTCACTGTCATGGTTAGAAGAGAGTAAGTTAATTTAGATCCCTGGATGACTAAAGCTGGAAGGATATTTTTAGTGACTCTAACGACTGGATCTTGTGGCTTGCTGCAAAGACAGTATTAGAAACCGCTACTGAAGTTAGAAAAAGGTGATGAGAGGAATATGTTGCAAGGGCTTGGGGGAGGGGGAGGGGGAGAGAAGGGGAGTAGAGAAAACTGCTTTCCAATTACATAATAGCCAATACCATACCTGTCCTTACAGAAGGTCAGACATGCAGCCACGGAAGCCGGCACAAAATAGGCAATTTGATGATAGTAACTAAGAAAACGCAAAAGGCATCTAATCTCCCCCCCACTGATAAAGCTGTCTGAGGTAGATCAATTTAGTCATGGTTGTTGTTAGGAAATTGCTCTTGTTTGATGTTCCACAAGCAGATCATGTAGTTTCCTAGGAAACATCCTTTTTCACTTAAATCTCATTCTCCCACATTGCAGAATCTGATGAGTCACTCAGCCTGACTTTTCTCTCACTTCTCTCTGCCCATTAAAAAGGACCCACCAGCTGGAAATCCACTAAATGAAATGAATTTATTAGCTCTTTTCACCTTGTTCTTCACTTAACTCTTGTGTTCCTTCCTTATAAGTCTAACAGCTTCCCTGATGTGAAGGGCCAGAAATAATGAAGGAGCTGGCTGAGTGATATGAGCAAGTGGTGAGCATTGAGTTCTCTCAATTTCTTGGTTATTAAACTATATTTCAGCTTCTAGGTTTAAATGGAAAACATTACATGCATGGAGACTTTTTTCCCTTGTAACCAGTAGTGGAATTTGATGTCAATTTCATTTAATTTCAGATTCCTGGTCACACTTTATCGTTATACAAGGGAGAGAGAAAGAAGAAAAAGTAGAGAGTGGTAAGGGAGATAAGAGACGAGATATACGACTATGAGAATTTACGCAGATGTTTTTTATCTGAGTCAATTAATAGAAACCATACTACAAAACATCTAGAACATGTACCTAATATATAATTTTAATTTGTATGTGATGTGCACAAATTTACCATATATTTTTTAAGAAATTAAAGCAATATAACATGTTCACATCTCCAAAGTTTACTGAGTTCATAGTTAATGAAGCCTGCACCTTCTAAGTATGGTTGTTTCAGTGGTAACGTGGCACAGACATAAGAGATAGAGGGAGTTCTGCTGAGATGAATAAAGAATTTTCAGAAAAAAAAAATCACTGACTTTTTGCTCAGATGGCCACAGGAAACTATACCTGTGGAATGGCCTAGATTGCTGACCAGGGTACTCTGTTGGTCTGTGCTCTGAGACAACCTCACCATCTTCTCTCCTTCTTGATACATTAATTAAACTCTTACTTTGAGTCAAGAACCATGCTAATTGCTTTCTTTAGGTTATGTCACATAAGATGAAGTATCTTTGCCCACATTTGATAGAAGAGAAAATTGAGGTCTAGCATTGGTAAATGCTTTGCCCAAAGTCACACAGTTCCGGGTGGTTTTAGGACTTGTGCTCAGTTCCGACGTCCATGATCTCTATTGCTATTCCACGTTCTTTCTCTTACAGGCAAATTTATTGATTTTCCTCAGGCTGAAAGATTGCAGAGGCTATGAAAATGCCTGTCACTGAGCCAACAAGGCACTAATTTTATACAAGTAACTATAAATATATCTCAAGCCTAGATAGGTCTCATCAATGTGACTCTTAAAAAAGTTTGATATTTATACTAAGAAACTGGACTTTGGCAGTAAAGTTACCTGGGGCAGAGTTATCTAGCAGAAACTTTCCAATATAATGTCATGTTATTTTCAGAAAGCATTTCATTCCTAGGCTATGCATGGAGAGATGAGCCGTTTTCCAACCAACTCCTGTGCTAAATGGTCCTGATGCTGTCTGTTGTACCATTGTGGAAGGAAGAAGCTATGGTGGGACACATTTTATTGTGTCTAGGAGTAAGGTGAACGATGGTTAAAACTGTAACCACCTGCATGAGTGCTAATTTTTATCTGCTTCCAACTTAAGGATTCCCACCCAGCAGTGATCTGATGAATTGGCTCTATTTATAAGACTTTTCTTGAAAATAAGTTATGTGGGTCCAAAACAAAATATTTCTGTCTTGATTGCATAACAAACCATCATAAAGCTTCAGTAACATGCAATAATATAGACTAGTCTAGGCTTGGCTGGTTTTGGATGGACTCACTTCTTTTGTAGCTGTTTAGAGATCCAGGCTGGGCTTGGTTAGAGCGACTCTGCTCATATCTCTCTCATATTTTTTGTTGCTACAGTGGCTTTGAATAGCCATGTTCATTTTCATAATAATGGCAGCGGATGTGGAGCATAAGTGCGAACACACTAGGTCTGTTGAGATCAGGGTCAGAAGTGACACACTGTCACCTCCACTGAATTCTGTTCCTCAGGTAAAGTCATGTGATAGAATGTAAAAACTAAGCCGCAGTCCCGATGGTGGGGACATACTGCACAGTTAAATGGCAGTGAGTGCAGGCACAGAGAAGTTGCAGCACCGAGGTGATCAGAGACAGTGGGCCGCTTTTGAAATCTTATGCCTGACAAAGATGCTGTCAAATTGGGAAATGTGTTGTAGTTAAATATGACCTTAATCTCCTGTGTTGTCCAATTGCCTAAGGAAGGGGAGGAGAGCAGGAGCTGAGTGATGAGACCACCGGACATAAGCGTCACTCTCCAGAGGTGCCGGCTCCTGCCAGAGCTGAGACAGACATCCAGGAGAGAAGAGCACTGGGAAATGCATTATATTTAAATCTGGGTCTTAATTTCCTCTTTTGTTAAACTGCATTAAGCCTACTACATAGCGTCCCTGTGAGAACTGAATGAAGAAAAGCATATGAAAGTCCCCGATAAGAAAGTGAAAATGGACCTGATTCAGGGCTTCAAAAAACTCCATCCTTCCTTCCACTAGGACTCTCCTATTTCCCCCATGATCCCATTTCAAAGATGTTCTCTGCTGGCATTTAAGAGTCTCCTCCTGAGATTGGAAAATTCAATTATAAGATTCTATGTATATTCTCTGTTTTAGTCTCAGTTTAGGCCCTCACATGCTACCATATGACAATTAAGACTATACAAGCAATCATTTTCCAGTAGCACAGCTGTTGTTTGTTTCATTTAAGAATGTACATTCTTATTGTTCTTACTTTTAAAGTCCATTTCCCAGGAAACACTTCATGCACAGGACAATAAAGAGTAGCAAATGACATTATTAATATCTAAAGACTCATTAAATTCTGCTCAGGATTAAAATGTTTCGAACTCTAGAGAGTTCAGATTACAAATGTTCACTTAACCTACCTTTAAATGGCAATGTTTTAAGGGGAAGAGAAATCAGATTTTGGTCAGCAAATGTTAAATAACAGCTGCTTCCAGAGGGTTGCTCTCTGTCCCCATTTTCCTTAGATATTTTTAATATGTACTTCCTTGGGTATAAGATTGGCTTTAACCTAGTCTCAGAAGAGCTTTCTTTGCTTTTTTGGAGATAGTCATTGCACAGGTCTCTGTGTTTTAAATGTTAGTGCAAATCGCAAATCCTCTGGAATCCATCAGTGAGAGCTTTAATAGGCTGTGTACAAACTATGAAGTCATACAGAATTAGAAGCTTGCTGCATCTTTTGGGAGACTAGCTAGGACACTTGTGACCTGGGTGGGTTTGGAAGAGTTGTTTCTCTGAAGTTTGGGGATGTGAGTAGGCTCATGTCTGCTTTGCAGTTTGAGATTGACTCTGGACTTGAGGAAGGGAGATCAGTAGCAGAGAGCAGAGTAGGGCTCACAAAGTCTGAAGCACCATTCAGGGCTCAGTTGGCAGGGGTATTCAGGGGATGTCCTTGCAATGGGAAACTGGAGCACAGCACATGCCAGTTTACAGAAATACGTGGTAAAAAATGTGGGCTCATGCTAGGAAACAAGATTGAGTCCAGGGTCAAAACCCATACCAAAATTTATTTACTGTGCCCAGTATACAAGGTTAAAGCTGGATTAGCAATGTCCTCACACTGCAGCTGGCTGTGTCTGTGCTCTGTGGTCCAACCCGCAGGCCTAATGATGCTCTTTAAACAGAAACAGATCTGCACGAGGGTGACCTCTTCTCCTCCATGCATCTCCACTTGTGATAGAGAGTATTTAGTACCATTGGTTCCTAGTACCAAAACCAAACTGAAAAGGTATCTCTGGGCCTATTTCTGACCCAAGAACTAACAGGATCTTTGAATAAAACAGAAATCTGGGAGGGACTCTAGAGAGATGAGGCGGCTGGTGACCACAAGTGATGCTGAAGCTTCCAGGGACAAGCAAATTGGAAAACTGTTAGTTACCCACGTAAATGCTCTGGAGGGGCAAGGGGACAAAAGGAGCAGGGATTGAGCAACGGAGACCATCTGACATAAAGGTCAGTCTGCAGGTGGCTGTTCCTGCTAGAACTGAGACACCGAGACCTGGGGAGACCCAGGAGAGAGGTGCATTGGCCTCTCTCTTTCCTCTGCTCCAGCTGGGGTGTCAGATGGGTGGACCCAATCAGAACCCAGACAGTAAGGCAACCCTGATGATGTCCGCAATCAGAACCAAGGGCATAAAGCCTGGCAGAGAATGTGAAGGGAAAAGGCCATTAGTGAGGACAAGGGCAGGAAGGTGAGAACTCTTCCATGACATAACTAGAAGGCCGCTGAAAACCATTTGGTATATGTGCTGGGACTTTTCTCCTTCAAACATTTACCTCTTTGCCTTTACCCGTTTTCTGCTTCTAGCAGCTGAGGCCTCAGATGCAGTATTTCACAAATGTATTCATATTGTTTTAATGACTTCTTAGTGTAGGATCTTGGATACCTGTTGTTTGCATTGACTAAAAAAAGAAAAAAAAAATCCAAACCAAAATCTAACCTGTGTGTACTGGTATATATTAATAATATGGTCTCTGTTTCACTGAGAAGGGAGCTCAAAAAGTTTACAGGAGTTGAGCCCTGTCCACATCCCTAAAGTGAAATTATAATGAGATCTGTTGCTAAGGTTATGGCACACTCTGATTGCTAACATACTTCCGCGCTTCCATTAAACTCTGTAAATGCTTGGGACCAATTAGATTCCACATTTAAGGACTACCTAATGCATCTCAGGCTCTATGCTAGGTGCTAAGAAGAGACCCAGTGGTGAATAAGTCATCACAGCCTCAGAAATATTAATCCTTTTAGAGATTTAACCTACAAATGCCTGTAATTGTTGTATCATCAGTGTGCCAAAAATGATATTTTGTAATAGTGAAAAATGTAGAGTTTACTAATTTGTCTTAGTAATCTGCTCTTCTACATTTTCCATCCTTCTACGGCATTATGTTAACTCCTCTTTCTCCATCTGTTCTTTCTGCATCCCGTCTGCCTTTCTGCAAACGTAAGAGCCAAGGTTTTCAGAGGTGGTACCGCCCCACTCAGGCATCAGAGCACAGGGATGGAGGTGACTTCCTGATACAAGGGATATAAAATATTCCTTTTTCTCTGAGAGGCTTTGGTCCTCTGATTATAACACTACAAAGCTAATTACCAAGCATTTCCAGGTATCTGACATGGAAACGAGTAAATTATATATAAGATCTCCTATAATTTGTTCCTACATGTGGACTTTATTTGTAAACATTGGTTCATTGCTTACATTGCTGCTGCCACGAAAATGATAAATGTCAGGACACCAACAAAAAGCATATCCTTGTGAATCCTAACTTTGATAGCCATTAGTCATTTGTTACTCAGAGGTAAGTAGTTCTCATTTGTTTTATAATATAGAAATCTGAGTTTAAAGTAAAAATGATTAAGGGGGGGGAAAGCCTTTGGCAAGGGAAACTAAAACATCTCGATACATGAACTAGACTAACCTTGAATGAGCTGCACGAAGACGAATAGCAACGTGAGGGAGCACAGGGAAAGTGCTGTGCTCAACTCTGAGGCAGCCCAACCCCCACCCACACCCGCGCAGCTACTGCTCAGCAGATCTCTGATAGGAAAATATTTCTTTTCCTTCTGGTTTAGACTTCCTTTCCCTGTAAACATTTTGTTGTTATTGTTGTTTGTTTGTTTTCTTTGTGATACATTTTTTCCCTCCACATTTAACCAATCATGGCTTTGCTGGGGGGCGGGGAACGCTTAGCAACTCCGAGACAAGGTACCTTCCATGACAGAAGCATAGAAGTTTATAGAGTCAGGTGACATTTGGAAATCACCTGCTTCAACTTCCTCATCTCATCTTCTAGGAACCTACAATCTAGCAATGCAGAGCTAGTAATGACTGTGATGATAGAAATTTTCTAATATATTTCTGTCCAATACAGTAGGTACTAGTCCCATATGGTTATTATACACTTGAAATGTGGCTGGGGTGACTAACGGCTTTGCTACCATGTTGCTAGTATATTAGAAAATGTAGGTCTAATATAGAAACTCCAGAAAGTTCTTAAGTGGAAGAACTCACCTGGCTGCTCAGGACTTCTAATTCTGTTCATGGATCCCTACTGGTTTCTCAAATATTGGAGTAAATCAGCCAACTAAGCACAGAACACACAATTAAGGTTGCAGGAGATGAGAGTCAGCTGCTTGGCAACAGCAAAGGAAAATGGGTATACTCTAAACTGGTATAGGAAAAAGAACATTACCATCCTATAACATGGCTATTCCAGGTGTAGTTCCCACTTACATGCAAAGAAAAAGAAGTATGGATATATATCATATAATTTTATAAAGGCAGCTGAAATGAAAAGTAAAAATTATAGAACCATAAACATTGGGTGGGGGAGGAGAACAGGGAAAATAAGATTGAGTTGGGATAAGAATGAAAAATTCAACTTGAGAAAGAAGTTAATGGACAACGTCCTACAATGGACAAATTAAAAACAATGTAGCATCAATGGTCACAAAAGTATCTGTGAGCGGAAGAGAATGCAGCTGTTATCTTTGTGGAGCCAGGCACTGAGCGAGGCAGTGAGCAAGGCAATGAGTAGGGAGAAATGGATAGACATACAGGAAGTTAATGCTTCCCTAGAGTTTATTCTTTTTGGCTATGTCTGTTCTTTTAATATTTTTATTTATTTTTATTTTTTAAAAAAACTTTATTTTTTTTATTATTTTCTTTGTTATTGCAGTTTTGCCAGGGTTGGGTTTGAACTCACCACCCTCAGTATATGGGGCTGACACCCTACTCACTGAGCCATAGGCACCACCCTCTTTTAATATTTTTAAATAAAAAAAATAAATTTCTACAAGATTTGTGTTGAAATTAGGGAAGAAAATAAATTTATCAGGAATAACTTTTAATAGCACTTAATTCAATTATGTCCATCACAGCT
The DNA here is from genome assembly GCF_000181295.1 of Otolemur garnettii. Classification (NCBI taxonomy): domain Eukaryota; kingdom Metazoa; phylum Chordata; class Mammalia; order Primates; family Galagidae; genus Otolemur; species Otolemur garnettii. The sequence continues at coordinate 51,469,199 of NW_003852397.1, forward strand.
TTCCTCATATATTAAGTCAGATATATAAAAATATTAACATTTATCTAGGCCTTTTGTTATCACAACAAGGAGGCCTATTCATTGCTCTGTAAACCTACGTTTCTTTTCCTCAATAAATTCTGTCTCAGTCTAAAAAAAAAATTTTTACTCACACAATCATTTGCATTTATTTAACATATGAAGCCAGTAATTTTATTTTCCAATCTCAGTCTCTTGTTGCATTAAGTTAGAAGAGCTTCTAAATAATTACTAAATGCAATCAAGGTAAGAAAGTTGAGGGTAAATGTCCGGATTGAAACACAATTGATAACACACTGTAGTTGAAGAACAAGAAATGTAACTGCAGACCTGGTGTGGCATATTGGAATACTCCAGGGCAGAGTGTTCATGTACACTCTCCAGGCTTGTATCTGTCACACACAATGAGAACAAATGGGCAGAACCAAGGGCAAGCTCATTATCAGATTTAGGGGAAATAAGGCAGAGGTGGAATAGACCAACCAACTAAAGCAACTAAAGTCCATAGAGCTAGGTGTTGAAAATCATAGATATCAGGCTATTAAGGGTTGAGAATTGAGGATGGGAACTGCTATAGAGCTGTTGTATAGATGCCGAAGGACCAGCCTCTGAGTGTGGTGAGTCCGTGAATCCTTCAACTGGTGAGTGTGAAGATAGGGCTCCCTATGGGTTAAGTCCAGCCCTACTCTTCACAAGCTCACACACTGAGTTTACATTTGAAAAGGAGTAGGTGGAGTACGAATGGAGTGTGCTGGACAGTAGCCACCTGACCTTCTGACCAAGGTCAGGTGGGACCCCAGCCATATGCTGAATTTCTTTTTATATGCTTCTTGTATTTATCTTTATGTAGCAGCAACTCTATTTTCAAACCTTACTACCTAAAATTTTATCCTAAGTTATTTCAAGTATTCAAATATAACTCCAACCTCCTGAAAAGTCATTGTAGCTCTGTGCTCTAAAAAGATTAAAGAGTTCTCTCCATCCAGGCCTTACCAGGGCAAAAGAAGCATGCCCCCTGCTCGAAATAAATTCTGGAGGCAGTCTAGTTCATAATTCCTCTATGCTTGATAGGCCTAGAGATAAAAAATATCCCCCCTGGCCTTACACCCCTAAGTTGACCAGATTTACAGCCTGCACAAACCAATGTGTAGCACTTTCACTCACTCGACGTCTTTCTGAGTCTTCAACACCAGATTCTTTGCTAAAATATCTCAAGGAAGTTATAAACTAATCCTGTATTTCTGATGGACAGCAGAGGATCAAGGCCTCTTTGCCTTCACTTCCCATAGATTCTTTATACAAAATGGGAATCTTTTCTCTAGAAATGCCCTTATTCTTATTCCAACCCCATTGCTGTTGAGTGATTCCAGTACTTAGGGCAGGTGTCCTAATTGCTTAAAATATGATAACACAATAAGTCAACTACCTTAGTTTGCGATGGTTGCCATAAAAAAAGTCCAAAGTCAGGGTGGCTTAAACAACAGAAATTTATTTTCTCATGGATCTGGAGGCTAGAAAGTTGAAAGCCAAAGTCTTAGGTTTCTGATGAGAGCTCTTTTCCTGGCTTATAACGTGCACACAAAAGGAAAGAGAGGACCTCACTGTCATGCTCTAATCTAATCTAGATTACCTCCCAAAGTCCCCATTTTTAAACACTGTCACACTGGTGGTTAGTGCTTTAGTATAGGATTTTGAGGGGGACACAAACATTCATTTCATACTGCCTACTTAGCATGAAATTGAGTATGTTCCTTGCTCAAAAAACCTGGCTGCCTCAGTGTGAATCCAGAGCATATTCCCTTGATTTATTATTTAACCCTCTGATTAGGCTAATACATCCTTCTTGATTAGTTTTCCTCCAGTCTCTCTTAGGGTTAATGACCTTGGATCTTACCATCAGTGGAGATGTAACATTCATTGTACATACAACCGCATAATTTATGAATGTAATCACACTTGTGTTTCTCTAGTAACTTCCACCTCAAAACCCAGCACATTTACGTTTTCTTTCGCTTCAATTACATCTGTCAATCAGGGTAGAGATTTGCTTTGTTTGCTAAGAAATAGTACAGGAACAGAACTCATGCATGCTTGATAAGCCAGGGTGCTGCTGCTGACAATGCCCCTGACAATGGTGTGGGCATGGAAACAGCTTCAGATTGTGTATCCACTCTCAACTTTACATTTTTTATTAACTCTCTGTTTATTAGAGTCTCTGGTGCTTTGTGTTGTTAACTGCTGGTATTCTGACTTTAGTGTCTGTTTAGAGGATAGCTTGACCCAGAAACAAAGTGATCTGATGGTCTAATTTCTCTCATGTTATCTTACGTGTCTCCTTCCCTGAAGCTGGAGGAAATTAAAAACTGAAGTTTGTCTGTAATTGTTGTTATGTGTGAAGATGTGATGTAGATTTTTAAAATCAAGGGATAGAGGCTTCCAGCTGTCTAGGACTTCAATAGAAAAATTCAAAGCTTAAGTCCTGGACCCATGATATATCTTTCTGCTGGTATAAGGGAAATACCAGGGAAGAGAGTGATTTCTTAACAATTTATATAGGAAGGGAACAGATGAGAGAAGAAGGGAGGAAGATGGGCATAGAAATAGAGAACAAATGTCTTTTATACATTAATATTTTTCTTATTTTAATAATACAAGAGATATGGAGAGTTTTGCTTTTATTGTGGACTCTTCCTCTAACGTTAATCATGATTTAACATTAGTTATCACTTACTGATTATAGGCACTTCATTTTTGTCTTCAACACTAGTGAAGTTGTGTTCTGCTATGAACAGACTTGAAAGAGATATATAGTTCAGGTGGTTTTATGGAGAGGGTTTCAGACATGGGATATTTTGAAGTCAAGAAACCTTCATTCAATTCTAAACCCTTCACATAATGTATATCAATTATTTAATCTTTCAGGGCCTTAATATTTATATTTATAAATTAAGAGGTTTGACTAAATAACAACTAAAGACTTCTGGAAGTTCTTATGGAAATGTCCTCTCCTGTGGATTCTGGTTATTAGACCTTTGTCAGAAATATAACCTGCCAAAATCCTCTCTCATTCTGAGGGCTGTCTATTTGCTTAACTTAGTGTGTTCTTGGCAGTGCAGAAGCTTTTTAATTTGATCAGATCCCAGTAATGTATTTTTGATGTTGCTTCTATTGCCTGGGGTTTCTTCCTCATAAAGTATGTGTGATCCCATTTCATTGTGGGCAAGAGACCTGAACAGAAGTGTCTCTGAAGAAGACAGGTGCATGGTCTATAGACACATGAAAAATGCTCACCGTCTTTAATCATCAGAGAAATACAAACCAAAACCACTCTGAGATACCCTCTAACTCCAGTAAGAGCATTCCACATCGCAAAATCCCAAAATTGTAGATATTGGCATGGATATGGAGAAAAGGGAACACTTCTGCACTTCTGGTGGGAATGCAAGTTAGTATGTTCTTTTTGGAAAGAATTTTGGAGAACACTCAGGGATCTAAATGTAGACCTGCTGTTTGATCCTGTAATTCCTCTTCTAGGTGTATATCCCAAAGACCAAAAATCATTTGACAACAAAGATATTTGCACCAGATTGTTCATTGCAGCTCAATTCATAATTGCCAAGTCATGGAAGAAGCCCAAGTGCCCATAGACCCATGAATGGATTAATAAATATGGTATACGTATACCTTGGAATACTATGCAACATTAAAAAATGGGGACTTTACCTCTTTTATGTTTACATGGATGGAGCTGTATTATTCTTAGTAAAGTACCTCAGAAATGGAAAAAAATCCAATGTACTCAGTACTACTATGAAACCAATTTATAATCATTCATACTTTCATGTGAAAGATGAATCACAGCTATGGCCCAGGATGAAGGAGGGAAGAAGATGGGTAGGGGAAGAGAGGAGGGTGGGTTGATAGAGGGAAGGTTAATAGTGGGACCACACCTATGGAATATATTGCAAGTACATGTTGATCTATCAGGTGTAGAACACGAATGTCTTAACACTGTAATTGGGTAAATGAAGTGAAGACTATGTTAATTTAGTAGGATGAGAGCACTGCAATTTGTACAAATAATCAATACATTGAATTCCACAATGGCATAAATGTATTCATGATCTATGTATAAAAAATTAAAAAAAAATATCCTCCCCTCTCCTCACCACTTCTTTCGAGTTCTTAAAGTTGACCACAGATGAGAAAAATCATGTAATTTATCATCCAAACCAGGACATTTTTGGAATCTCCAAAATCAGAATGAAATATAGCCATGCTGAAGAATTGACCTTTTAAAAGACCATCAAGAGAGATGGAATGTAATTCACTTAAACTTTATTGTGGACTTTGGGAATAAAGTTTCCACCGCTATTAGAGGGCACTATTTACATGTGTGTTACCATGACTTCACCTCTTGCCTCTATAGTGTGTGGAACCACACCTACAGTTACCATTCAACAGGCTCCTTTGCTAAGGATCCACCCTAGTCCATTCCTTGCTTCCACTCTCTCATGAGATCAAGAGTCTTTCCTTGTGATTCTCATGGCACCAGTGCAGACCTTCATCACTGTAGTCAAGTGTATTGTTTTATAGCTGGAGGTTTCCTTGCCTCTCTCCTCCATTAGATTGAGAGAAGAATCTGGCTCTTTTACCTGAATCCCCAGGACACAAGCATCAAGGTTGAGACTTGAGGCAGACAAGTGAAGCACAAAGGTGAGTACAGGGTCAGCATTTGCACAAACCCTTGTTAAATGTTGTAACCTTGTTGCCTCATTTGCCCACCCTGGTCCAGGAAATGATAAGCAGAGTGGTTGACACATAGTAGGCCTCTAGCCAGCTGGTGACATGAGGAAGTACTATACATTAGTGTCAAGCTTTGTTTGAAAATATGGGATTTAACATTATTTAGGGATGGCACGGCCAACAGATCAACACATTGCTACTGAAAAGATACAGTTCCCAAGGGTGATGGTGCCACATGGGGAAGCAGTGGAGTCAGGAGGCAGAGGGAGAGGAGGAAAAATATGGGCAAAAGGAGTTATTGTGATTTCCACAGGAAAGAAGGCTGAGGGAGGGTAAGCAAGTTGAGGATTAGCTAATAATTTCAGCAGCCTTATGGGTGAAAGGGCTATTTCTAATTAACTGGTACCTGGGCCTGAGATGACCAAAGCAGGTAGACGGTAGCACTGAAAGAACTAGATAAAGGTTGTGGTTGGAATATGGGCTGTGAGTTAATTGGTCAGGTGCAATTAATATGAAAGGTGCAATTGTAGGACAGCCCTTTGCTATCTCTAGGAATTGACCAGCCCTGGAACGAAAGTCCCTCCAAGGTCAGCAAGGCCCCCAATTATCAAAATATCAGAATTAAAAGACATGCTTAATACAGGCTTTCCTGAGTTTGAATTTGTGCTGTGATAAGAAGCTTTGTGGCCTTAGGAAATCAACTTCTATAATGTAACAACCTTACTTGTAGCAGCCCGTATAGCCTATGGCTATGAGGAGTGAGAGTTATAAGAAATACCTGTAATGGAACACCTTGGTGAAAAGGGCATGGAGAGAGATTTGGTTCTAACAAGCATGAGTGAGCTCGCGAGATGAGAGCATTGGTGAATTGGCAGTCTCTACACCTGTGGTGTTGAGAAGCACAAGCTCAGCCTTATGTTAGGCTGGAGGAGAAGGCAGTCAAGGGGCATGCGCATTCTATCACGGGTCCACTTACTCTGACTCTGTCTCCTCTCCTGCCCAGCACAGCATCTCTGCTGAAGATTACCAAGTTCTGCTAAAGACTAAGAGCTATCTGTTCTAAGAAGACCTTTACTCTCTCTAAGATACTCTGTCTCTCTCTCTCCAGCTAAAGTAGACAGCCCTCAAGCACCTACGAGAAACTGTTCCTGAGCAAGGTAGCTTAGTGGTCCACGTCCAGAACCTACCTAAGCTGGGCCCGAGACCTGGCCAGTCCTGGGCCCTGTCACTTACTGGGTTGTGTGGATCAGAGCAAAGAGACCATTTTGTAGTAGATACTCAACAGATACTAGTCAATGATTGATATATACACAGGAGAATGTCTACAGTGTTAATTATTCATGTTGCATATTTATGCATATATGACTAGAAAAATCTTAGGGAACAAATGCATCAATTTGTGTGGAGGGATGGCTTCATTGCTGTTTTGAAAATGACTTCCACTTTTGGTTACTTCTTTGAATATTATTCTGAATAATCCTGCAAAATAGACTGGCTGCTTTTGGCAACTTAAATCTCTCTTGAGGCTCCTGAAACTTCTTGCTTTGAACAAAGCTAAAAATAACCCACATACCTTGCTTCCCTGCGGGATGACTCCACAGAAGAAGTCAGGAAATACAGGGAACTATGTATGTGTATTCCAAAAAAGTTCATGGAACTTTCCAAAGCTTCAAGGAAAAGTTAGTTCAGGCTGCCGTGCAAGTTTTAGAAGAAGCTCTCTCTGGTCCAGTGAGAGTAGCAGCAGTAGGGATTTTTCATAGCATTAGGACACATTAAAGAGAGGCCTTAAATATATGGCATAAAGAAGCAGTATCAGAAAAAGGATAAGTTTTACCATGGAGCATTAGCTTTCTCTTGCCAATGATTAGCAGGGACTGGGAGTGATATAGGGCTATTAACTTCAGACCTTTGTCTCCCATAGCAGGGAAAACATCAGAGGATTCAGAAAGAAGAGAATCACAAATAATGTGTTGTGTGAGCTGCGAAGAAGAGTTACTGTGTTTGCTGCAGAGACAAACATAGCAGCTTTCTCTAGGGACTTCCTGCTATTTTCATGCTGTCATTCAGGGTAAAATAGGATTCTGATCAGGCATTCTGTGACAGTGAGGAGCTTTCCCCTGGGCCTCCTTCAGGGTTTGGAGTGGGTCTTTGCCAGTCGTAGGAGGCTGACACTGCTTAAACTGAGCCTAAATGTGTAAGAGACTGGAGTGCGGGCAGCGTAAACACGCTTCTACCTTCTCTCATTATAACAATTGAAACATTTCTTTGGAATCTTCCATTTCATTCCCTCCTGGACTAAAAAGCAGCAATGTACTTTGGAACAATGATAATAAGGCCATACACCATGGCATTCCAGATATCCAAATGAGATGTTATTAAATGGCAACTGGTCCCTTTATTCTTTCAATTGTTTGTGTGTATTTTTAAAAGAAATAACTAAGGCAACATTTAATGTAACTTTGCATGTAAGAACAGCATTGACCTTTGGAAAATGACTTTCCTTTATGAGATAATTTATATCACCTAGGAAATATTAGGTATCCTAGTATTTTTTTTTTTTTAGTTTCTTTGTCATTGTCAATGTTTCTTTTTATTCATTAATAAGGTCTAGTATATAGCTGAGCATCTAGGATAAAACAGCTGTATATTTTCCTAACAGCTTCCATGGGGCTATTGAGGTAGGGTACTGAGTTGTGCCCACCATAAGTCTAATCAGCCTTGTGTTGTTCAATGAAGGCTTTTGGTTGAGGTATGAAAGGAAGAGGAGGAGGGAGTAAAATGATGATAATATTTTCTTGTTTGAATATTTACAGAATACCAGTCATCTCCTTGTGCCTGGTACTATGCTTTTCACAGATAATCTTTACAACAGCTCAGTGGGGGTAGGTATTATAATAATCTTGATTTTTATAGATGAAGACACAGGAGCGCAGAGTAGTTAAGTCAGTTGTCCAAACCAAGAGCCACTGAATCACCCAGAAATAAAAACCAAGTTTGATAACATTACTCAGTTTTCTTTTAATTATACAAATACACAAGTACTGATTAAAATTTCATCACACTAAAGTGCTAAAAGTGAAAACAAAGTTTCTCTATTTTTTTCACTCCTGCTCTAGTGAGAAGTACACTCTTAACTGTTATTTATTTTTTCTTGACATATATCTTCATATTTCTAAAAATGTGATTGTATTTCTTTAAAATTTATCAAATTTAGACCTTACAAACTTCCTGTCATGGTACACACACACACACACACACACATTGCCTTTCCACATTCTCCTTTCAATTCTTTTCTCATTCTCCAAATTATAATTTTTACATCATTTCCATGTAAATGGTGTATTCTACCAGATTAAATTATTTCCTTTTCTTT
>NW_003852397.1:51477703-51479484 GCF_000181295.1 Otolemur garnettii
CTTTTCATTCTGTTAATGGTTTCCTTTGCTATACAGAAGCTTTTTAGTTTGATGTACTTCCATTTATTTTTGTTTGTTTGTTTTGTTGACTGTCCTTTTGATGTCTCCATGGAAACAAGGTCTTCGATTTTCCTGCTATTAGAATTTTTACAGTTTTACTTCCCATATTTAAAATTGTAATCTATTTTGCGTTGGTATTTTGTGTACAGTATAATGTAAGGTATGCATTTTGTTTTGTATTTGGATATTAAGTTATCTGAGGACCATTTGAGTAAAAGCCTATTCTTGGCACTTTTGTGGAAGATCAATTGACTGTATGAACATGAATTTATTTCTAAACTCTCTATACTATTTTACTGGTATATCTGGTTGATTGTGTCAGTACCTTATTATTTGGGTTACTGTACCTTTGCAAGGTAATTTGAAATTAGGAAGCATGATGTCTCCAGCTTTACTCTCCTTTCTCAAGATTGCTTTGGGTTTTGGAATCTTTTGTGGTTTCATATGAATTAGAGAATTGTTTTTTCTACTTCTGTAAAAGGTGCATTGAGATTTCTATAGGGAATTCCTTGACTGTATTGATCATTTGCTTAGTTTTTAACAATGCTATGTCTTTCAGTCTATGAAAACAAGATACTTTTCCATCTGTGTCTTCCTTAATTTTTTTCAAAAATGTTTTGCACTTTTCAATAAATGCCTTTCACCTCCTTAGGGAATTATTCCTAGGGATTTTATTTATTTATTTTTGCTATTGTCATAGATGGATTGTCTTCTAAATTAAATTTGAGATAGTTCATTGTTAGTGTATAAAAACATCAGAAAAAGATTTGAATAGCACATTTCCAAAGAAGACATGCAAGTAGCCAACAGGTAAATGAAAAAATACTCAGTGTCACTAGTCATCAGGAAAATGAAAGTTAATATTACAACGAGATATCAACTCACACTTGTCAGAATGCCTTTTACATTAAAAAAAAGTGACAATTATTGGCTAGAATGTGGAGAAATTAGAACTTTGTACATAATTGGTGTGAATGCAAAATGGTGTGTTGGTTATGGAAAACAGTATAGAGAGTCCTCAAAAAAATAAAAAAATAGAGCTACCACATGATTTAGCAATTCCACATTTGGGTGTTTATCGAAAACTTGAAATCATGATTCCAAAGAGTATCAGCACGCCCATGTTCACTGCAGCACGGTTCAGGATAGGAAAAATGTAAAAATAACCAAAATATCCACAGAAAGATCAATGGATAAAGAAAATATGGGACATACATGCAATACATTACTAAATTGCTTCTAAAAAAGAGAAAAAATTCTGCTATATGCAACAGGTATGAATATTAAGGACCTTATGCTAAGTGACATAAGCCAGTCACAGAATAACAAATATTGCATAATTCTACTTATATAAGGAATCTAAAAGTGGAATAACAGTTGACAGGGCTTGGGGGTTGGGGAAACAGGAAGCTACTTTGATAATCAAGTAAGGTGAATAAGTCCTGGAAATCTGTGGTACAGTATTATATCTGTAGTTCATAATAACATATTCATTCTACCCTTAAAAATTGTTAAGAAAGTAGATCTCATGTGAAGTGTTTTTACCACAGTAAAATACAACTTTTTAAGTGATTTGAAAAGAAAGAGGGTTTCATTGTTCTTGTAGGGTTTTGGTTTTCTGTATTTGACTATTACATGATTGAGTAGTTTGATTGAATAAGAACTCTATGTTGAAATTGGAATTTTGACAATGATGTTTCATTCTTTTGTAGAGCCCTCTG
>NW_003852397.1:51480594-51481872 GCF_000181295.1 Otolemur garnettii
CCCCCATCCACCCTCCTGACCTCCCCCTCCCACCCCCTTCCCATATTCTAAGGCTATAATTAGGTTATGACATTCCTATAAAATTATTTAGTTGAAACTTGTCCATTTTTATAAAAGGTTCTTGATATGAGAACCAGGCACAAATTTTTTTAAATAATTATTTTTATAAGAAATAACATTTACTCTTATAAATGTTTATAAGAAATAACATTTACTCTTCTTACCTTTCTTATGGATTATATAGTTATAATAGCTTGTTTTAAATTTGTTTTATTTTTATTTATTTAATTTATGCTCACTGTATTTTTCTGTTGGTTCTTTTAGGTTTATATTTTTCTGGATTTTTTTATGTTGATGAGATTACTAAATTTATATGTGCTCTTTTTTACTGTCCATTTTCTTTTTGAGAAGGTGAAACTAAAAAGTTTTTTGAAAACTCTTTGTGTAAGCATATGACTTGCTGACATTTTGGCTTTATTGTAAGATAGTTTGGATAAGAGAACACAACTTTTTACTTGGGAATTATCAAGAAATGTCACTGTTTGAAGGTATTTTCTGTGGGGCCATTTTATTCTTGTAGAAAGGATCTTTCTTTACATAGGATGTGGGGTGGGTGATGGGTTCAGTTTTTAATTTGTAGAATTTTAGGTAATTCCACCGTGTCCATGTGCATGCCTCAATCAAACTTTCCACGTGGCCTACCTCCTCCTATGCCTTTCTCAGGTCTAAAGGTAAATTGCCATTTCTCAGTGGATTCTCTCTTTGCAGTTACATTACTTATCACATTTTTCACCTTAACTCTAGTTCCAAACTTCCATCTGCTTTCCAATTTCCAAAAATGTTTCAATCTCTTCTCCACCATCGTCTTTTCTCTTTTTACTTTTGGTCTTTCTGAAATGCCCTGTTACGTTTTTCTTATTTACATAGATTTTATTGCATAAATAAATGGTAAACATATGTCTCTACTAACTTTACCTGTTTTGTGTCTTTTCCATAAATATAATGTTTTACATTAATGTGATACTTTATAGTTTAAGAAGTACATGTTCAGAAACACTATCTTATTTTATTGATGTAGAAGTCCTTAGGATAGGAGTAAGTATATTATTCAACCTTGAAACATGGAGGAAATGCCACTCTGGGGATTTAATTAACATGCCCAAGATCACACAGTCAAGTTTTCAAGCTTCTCCTATGTAGAATTTTGTCTCCCCTCATTTTCAACGCTCCAGCCTAATTTATGGCAACTTTATGAAATAAATAAATAAAGGGAAGAAG
>NW_003852397.1:51482162-51485373 GCF_000181295.1 Otolemur garnettii
CAAGGAGACACAGTTCACGTACTAAGGTACTTTTACAACCAGTGTTAGACAGGCCTGGTGTGTGGCATGAACAAAATTGACAGCCACATCTTCAGGGATTTCTCTACCTCTGGAAATAATTTAATGGAGCTAATGCATATTTATTACAGCATGACTCTCATTAAACAACAGCCTGGCCATTAGACACAAAATCCCTGCAAGCAACATGATCCATTTTCTGCAAAGGACCTTCTCTGACCACAGAGACCCCACTGCAATTACATTGACAACTTCATGTGCTGGGACTGGAGGGATGAGAGGCAGGAGCTCTTTGGCCTTCTGTTGCCCAATCTGTCTGTGAGCCTTCTGGTGGACTCTAAGGTGGCCTGTATTGCTTCCCTGGAGGGGACACCAAAGATTGGCAGGGCTGACACCTACCTCCAGGGCTGCCTCTTGTCAGACGCTCAGGCTTTGTCAGCTGAGCTCTGTCAGCTGAGCTGTAGCTAGGATTGTGGCTGATGCCCCCCTTCTGTGGAGAGGGCTTGCTGGGCTGGAGAACTGCATCTGTGTGGAAAGGGGGCCACAACATGCTCTTTTTCAGCAGTCTGTGAACATTTGTCACTGTTTCATGGGTTGAGAGACATTGGAATGATTCCTTAAGTCCTACTATTTCTAATCTTGCTGAATATGTAGTTTGCTAGTCAGTTGTCTGCTGTCTTAGCCCTTGCTTACATACTATCCTGTCTATAAAGCCTTCTCTAAATCTAGGAGGGCTCAATCTCCCCTATTCTCTTACTGTTCTATTTATATTGTGGCACGTATGACACTGGTGTACATGACAAGGATGGCAATGATTGTGACATTTATGATGCTGTTGTTAAGACAGTATCTGCTTCAGGGACAGCCCTGTCTTTAAAACCTCCTTCTCTTCTTTAGTTGACCAAATTGCTCACCTTCTCAGTTTCTTTGTCTGTGAAATGGAGGCAATACTACCTTCCTTCCCAACTCGTAATTGAGATTAAAAATAAAAATGTACATAAGTTTCCTGACACTCAAGTTGTTTTTATTTTCTTTCTCACGGTTGTATTACTTAAAAAGTATTGATTAATTTAGATTATGCTTTCCATTACACACATATGTAATATGTTTAATGTGAGAACATGCTTTTCTAAAAACATGTAATTTTGTACTTGGAGGTCTCATCTAAGTATTTATGTCTCTCCCTTTAAGAGTTTATCCTCAAGTAGGATACCATCCTCAATGTTATTTTACTGTTCTGTTGGTTGACTTTTGTGGCCCCAGGAGGCCTGACTCTTCCCCATTTCCTTCTGTGCTCCTCTTTTGTGTAGTTTTACATGTCAATGTTATGACCAGTTTGGGTTGTAGGTTCTATTTGGTGATCATAGGATCACAGTGGGGCCATCTGAGCTCATGATTTCTGTACTCATCAGGGAAGATGATAAGGAGGAGCCTTCTGAGAATTATACCTTTATTCTGATAACCTCTGATGCCTAGGTCTCAGTGCCTTGCTTGGGAGAAGAGAAATGGGTTGCTCATAGCCACAGTCACTACTTCCTTGAACTTTACTCATAAATGCTGTCTATTGTGATCCACACTACTACCTTGGAGGTATGTTATATACCCATTTTACAGGTTGAGGCACTAAAGCTCAGAGGTATATCATATTAGTCCAGGACTACCCCATTGACACAAGCCTGCATCTCAGATTTCCTGACTCCAGGTTGGTCTTCTCGATGCTACTATAGAAGTTTATGCTTCTGGCTTCCACATTCATCTTCTCACAGTAATCTCACAGTCATATGCAAAGAAATTCACAATACACTTGGAAGGAGTAAGCCATTCTCCCTGGAGCAGGGTGACCAAAAGTGCAAAAATGTTTTATTTCATACGATCTTCTTGGACTCCTGGTCAACCCTACCTTGGAAACATGTTTCAGAAGTCTGAGGAATGATTATAGCTTTAAAATCCCCCTTTGTGATTTTTACTCATCACTCCAGGGGCAGATCTCCCTCTACTCAATGCTTTTGACCTTTCAGGTGAACTGTTTTCCCAGTTACTAAAAGGCCAAGTCCTTAGAGAGAAATGTACTGTCGCACACAGTGATTTATATTGATTCTTCCAACAAGTTGCAGGGAAGATTCATTTATATGTTGGGTGGCTGGGAGTTTATCGGAATTTCTGCATTTGACTAAACCAGCAGTTCACAGCCTGTGGGTTGCGACCCCTTTGGGGGTCTAACGGTCCTTTCACAGGGTCACCTAAGACCATTGGAAAACACATATTTCAGTTATAAAGTAGAAAGACCTGAAGTAGCAATGAAAGTAATAATATTTTTATGGATGGGGGTCACCACAACATGAGGAATTGTATCAAGGGTCGCGGCATTAGGAAGGTTGAGAACCACTGGACTAAATGGTGCCCGTTAACCACTGAGTCTTATCATTCTGTTATTTTCTCCTCATCACTTTAGGAAGATGATTTCTTGTTAATTAGAACTTTTTGTCACTTTTTACAGCATAAATATATTCTCGTAATGATAAAAGGAATGGTAAAGTTCATGAACCGTAACTCAGTCTGAAGCCATGTAGAAGAAAACTCAGGTCATGCTGGGAGTTAGAAAGAATGCCAGTACCAGCTTTATACCAGAGACAGAGAGCTAGCAAAGCAAGCTGGAAGCCTGTTAGGTAGTCAAGGTAGATGTGAATTTAGGTGTTGGTGTCTGAAGTGACATTCCAATTCAGTGTCTAAAGTGACAGGTGATGTTTGAAGCCTGTTGTCTGTGGGCACAACCAAGACCTGAGTAAACTGGCCAGGAGATGTCTATTAGCCTAACCAGAGGCCAACCACTGTTAAGAGTCTCCTTCTAAAGAAAGACCATTGGCTAATTACCCTCACGGGTGTTCTGGTTTCTCAGTGTGCTGGGGGTTCTACATTCTAAATACACTCCAGCCTCCAAGCCCCATAGACGTTTGCCAAGTAGATCACTCAGAGATGCTTTTATCCATTTTGCTCACGGAGAGCCTTTGTGAGAAGTATGATGGGGAATCATGGGGCTGCATTCTAAGTATGGCAGCCTTTACCTGACCAATAAATACACCTTCCTGTCTGAGCCCAAAATTGGTCTCAGTGGATGGAATTGAAGTTGTTTTGTGTTTTTGATTTTTCATCACTTGTTTTTTTCAGCATGGCTAGCACTAATAGGTAGTTTTAG
>NW_003852397.1:51487630-51494518 GCF_000181295.1 Otolemur garnettii
GAATGTTTATCCAACTCAATTTACAATCACCAAGAGGTGGAATCAATCCAAATGCCCATTAACACATGAATGGATTAATAAACTCTGGTACATGTACACCATGGAATGCTATGTTCAGCTATTAAAAAGATGGAGACTTTATGTCCTTTGTATTAACCTCAATGGAACTGAAGCACATTCTTCTTACTTAAGTATCACAAGAATGGAAGAGCAAGTATCCAATGTTCTCAATACCAATATGAAACCAATAGATAAAAAATACACACTCACATGAGAGAAAACCACAATTAAATTCAAGTAGGGGTGGAGGGGGATGAAGGAAGGGGAATTGGGAAGCTCTCACATAATAGGCACAATGTAAGGGTATATAGCAAATCTTCTGAGTGAAGAGCTCAACTATAACCTGTACCCTATATAACAAATCCCAATAATGTAGCCTCATCCTTTGTACTCTCAGATTAATCTGAAATAAATTTAAATAAATAATTTAATTATAATTAAATAAAATTGTATTAAATAAAATTTCAAATGCTCAATAGCTGCAGGTATCCAGTGGCCACTATATTAGAGAGCACAGATTAAAATATTTCTTTCTTGCATGTTTTTTTCAGACAGCTCTGATAGAACATACAAGAAAAAGAAAGAAAAGACTAGTATATTATGACTAAGTGGAGTTTAGCCCCAAAACGAAAGGTTGGTTTAACATTTAAAATCATTCAATACAGTTCACAATAGCAATAGACTAAGGGGGAAAATAAAACATATGCTCATCTTAATAAATGCAAAGAACACATCTAACAAAAGTCAGCACTCATTCATGACTTAAAACTGCAGGATAATTATAAGTAATCCACCAACCTCTTTCCCACTGAAAATGAGTAAGAGCTGGGGAATGCACAGATGGCAGAAAAATTGGATTGGAAGGGGCTAAAGCCCTTTCCCCTGTTGCCTATTCAACAGCTCTCAGCATATTCTTCCCTCTGTTTTGCAGCATAGTGTGTGAGCATATTATCCACCTTCCCTCCTACTCCCACATCAATGTCCATTCACCCCATGACATTGTCAAGTCTTTGAAGGGACAGATTGTGCTTTTCCAAAGCTCTTTCTTTTATAGTTCATTTATTAAATTTAAATAAGTTGGATTTAAGGGAATTATTTGCCTTTCGTCCTTATTGGAATCTCTGACAGGCACAAAATATAAAAACAGGAAGAAAAGCAAACAGATAAGCGTTGATCTGTTGGTCAATATGTTGATTTTCTAATTTTAAGTAAATTAAATTCTTTAGTTCCTGATACTTCTTGTCAATTCAATTTAGTGTATGTTTTTAAGCATTTGAGTTACTGATCATTAGGGCAATGAGTCAGCCCAGAATCAGGTGATAAGTTAATTGTAAGGTGAGGAATACACTACCAAGTACACCTAGGAAATGAATACTATATTGTCATGGGAGTCCAAAGGTAGGAGATGATCTAGCCTCTAAATTATGCTGATTAAAACCTTACTGCCCAAAATGTTCTCCTTAGACCAGCAGTTCCAGCATCACCCAGGAATTTGTTACAAATAGAAGAGTTTCAAGCCCAATCCCTGAACTTTTCAATTAGAATGTTCATTTTAACAAGAATCCTGGGTAATTAGTAAGCACATTGGAATTTGAGAAGCACTGGATTAAAAGATAAGGGCAGAATCAGGTGCTATCTAAACCTGAAGTTGACTCTGAGCTCCTTTCCTATCTTCCCTAAGGGAAGCCTGGATATCTGGTCTAAGACAAGTCAGATGGCAGCATGGAAGAGGCAGATGCCCCACACAGATGGAGATACGTTGCGATATGCAGACCATTGCAGAGCTCCGCCAACGTGCAACAGCCTTGCTCACAACAGGACTAAATCTCTCAAAGATGCCTGGCTGGGGATATTTTTGAAAAAGAGAGTCTCAATATGATGGTGAAGCTGTGGTTATCAACCAGCAGGGTGCTGCCGCTCCTTGACAGCATGAAAGGAAGCCCAGCTCTATCAGCCTACCTGTCTGGAAGCCACCTGTCACATCTGAGTGGGAAGCAGATTTACTGTCAGGATTTGGGCAAAACTGTATCCCCTCTCTCCAAAATCATGGGGATGAGATAAGTGAAGTGTGGACTGAGGTTGCAAAGATGATGCCACCATGTGAACACCTATTCTGATGAGCCTGCCTGCCTGCTTGCCTTCCTTCCTTCCTTCCTTCCTTCTTTCCTTCCTCCCTTCCTAGAAAGAGGCATGTGAGAAAACTTCAGTAGGCTAAAACGCTGGTTGTGTCGAAAGGTAGCTGTAATGTCAGCTTTAATATGTGAAAGTTAATGTAGTTGGCATAATACAATATTTGAGTTTTAGTGGATTGGAGAGGAGTCTGTTAAGTAAATCACACACTTTCTATGTTACTGGTTGTAATGACCCTAGTCCTCCAATCACGGAGTGGGAATGACAAATCTCCATCTAAACAGACATTCTTTGATATCCTCTGTCACAAGTTGTTACAAGGGCCAAAATTCTTCCCTCTGTACATCTCTAATACTTTAATATGTACATTTTCCATCATATAATAATTTATTAAATAAACATTAATTGAGCAGAGGATATTTAGGAACTAATCTTGGGGCTGAGAAAATAGATATGGACAGGAAAAATTCTTGACCTTGAGGCTCTAACATTGTTATGTGAGGCTGACAAAAACATTCACAGACAACACAGAGCTGTCAGTGATAACATAGAGGAAATCACGCTGTGTAATGTGAACACAGGTGTAACAGAGAATGATAATGTTGACAGTGACGATGATGATATGAACATGTGTTTAACATTTATTACATGTCAGGAACAGTGCTAAGTGTTATCCATTACTAAGCTCATTTTATCATATTCATGTAAGGCAGATATTATTAGTCCCATTCCATAGGGTAAAAGTAATAAAGCAAAGAAAGATTAAGTAGTTTGTTCAATCACACAGCTAGAGAGGCACAGGATAGCAAAGTTTCAAAACTAATGCAATTTTGTTTGGAATAAAGATAACTGAAGCCCAGAGATATAAAATTAAACACATAAAATTATGTTATAAATGAACATTCACTGAAAGCCTGCTGTTAGCAGGAACTGTGCTGGATCTGGAATAGTACAAAGATCGGTTAGGCATTGTTTTTTAAAGTAAGAATCCAATGTCAATAAGACATACAAGCATGTAGATAGAGAAGTACTTAGGTAAACAAATGTTTTAAGTTTGCTGATGAATATATGTGCAAAGTACTGAGGATGTGAAAATAAAGGAGTTATTGATATGATCTGGATGTGGTCAAAGAAGACTAAAGAGGAGATGATATATCAGGTGGGCTTTGAGTTATACATACAAATTGCCAGGTAACCAACAGCAATGGCATTTTGGGAAGAGGAAATAGCAGGTGAAAAAAGAGAAAAAGAGATAAGATACTAATGAGTAAAGAAGGGAGGTTTATATAATTTAATCAAACATCTACTTTATATAAGAAGCAGTAACACATGGAACAAAGAGTAAAACAGTGAGGAAACAGAGTTTGGGAGTCTGCAAGGAAGTTAGCCATTTCTCATCTTTATGCCTGGCAAGGTTGCGGTGGCAGAGGCTAAAGACTGCTCATGAATACAACCTTTTGTCTCTTGAATGTTCTGCCCTAGTAAAACAGTGGCAATGAATCATGAAAGGATAAAAACACAAAGGAAAAGAGATCAGAAATGTTTTAGAGAACATAGAAATATAACAATAATTTAAAGATAGAAAATAATTTAGAGTTCTTTGAGGAGTCTCCATACCTCTTTCCAAAGAGGCTATGTTAGTTTGCAGTCCCATCAGTAGTGTAAAAATGTTCCCTTCATTCCATACTGGATCACCATCTGCAGCACTGGGAGTTGGTGATGTGGGCTATTCTCACTGGGGTTAGGTGATATCTTAGGGTGGTTTTGATTTGCATTTCTCTAATGATTACAGATGATGAGCATTTTTTCATATGTTTGTTAGCCATTTATCTGTCTTCCTGAGAGAAGGTTCTGTTCATGTCTCTTGCCCAGTGACAGATGGGATTATTAGCTCTTTTTTGTTGATTAATATGAGTTCTGTATAGATCCCAGTTATTAAGCCTTTATGAGATTCATAATATGCAAATATCTTTTCTAATTCTGAAGATTGTCTATTTGCTTTGGTTCTTGTGTCCTTACCTGTGCAGAAGATTTTCAGAACTCAAATTAGATCTCCCATTTGACCCAGAAATCCCACTACGAGGCATCAACCCAGAAGGAAAAAAATCATTTTATCATAAGGGCATTTATACTAGATTGTTTATTGCAGCTCAATTAACAATCACCAAGATGTGGAAACAACCTAAATGCCCATCAGGAATGAATAAACAAACTGTGGCATATGCATGCCATGGAATACTATTCAGCCATTAACAAGATGGTGACTTCACATCTTTTGTATTAACCTGGATGGAGCTGAAACACATTCTTCTTAGTAAAATATCACAAGATGGAAAATCAATTGTCCTGTGAACTCAATATTAATATGAAGCCAGTAGCCAATCTAATCCATGTCCACATAGGAGAAATGCATTGAAAAATGCATTTCAATTCAAGCTGGGGAGGGGTAATGGAGGGGGAGTTGCTCCCACTAAATGGGCATAGTGTGGGGATGTTTGGCACACCTTTAGAGTGTGGGTCATAACTACAAGAGACAAGAGGGACTGTACCTAACAAATTCAAATATTTTGACCTCGTTGTTTGTACCTTCAGCATTAACCTGAAATGAAAACTAAAGATAGAAAATATATTAAGGAGTAATAATACCTGATTGTGAAGAATGAAGAAATACACAACCTACTGTCCTGTAGAAGGAAAACACGAAACCCAGGTAGCAGGGACACAATCCAGAAGTGTTTAGTGATAAGAACTTTCTGATTAATGTAAATGGAATATCTTAATTTAACTTCATTCAGCAATTAATAAAATCGCTTAAGAGATATCTTCTATATTTAACAATAAATGTCATAGATTTCTTCTAAGTCACATCAAGTAGAAGTCAAAGCTCCACAGACAAAACAAATTTCCAGCAAGGAAGGATAAACTGATCTTTCTTTTTGTGACAAATAAGAACTATATTTTACTTTATCATGTAGGCCACCAGCAAGGTGGAGCCAAATTTAAAGACCAACTCTAGCAACTTATAAAATTCTGAGTCTGTGTTGTTGAATATCTGTTTTCTCTGGCTGTAGACATTCACTCATACACACATACACACACACAGCACTAAAAAATATATGCACATTTTAAGAAAGAAAAAATACATTAAAATTGTAATACTCAACATATACTGATAACAAAAGATGAATACAAGCCATGTAGCACCTCTTGTAATTGCAGAAGTCATATGTGACTTAAGTATTGCAATTTTAATAAAGTGTATACATTTTGGCACCCCCTCTGTGTGTGTGTGTGTGTACAATTAAACATAAAAGTAGCTAATATTAAAGTATCACAGTAGCTAATATTTTCATTGAAAAAGACTTTATCAAAGCTGTTCATACAAAATGGACATCTACAATTTTAAAATGTTAGAAATATGGCAAAAATTAAAGTTAGATACCAGTACAAAAAATAATTTAAAACAAAAATTTAAAAAATGCTGTAATAGTTTACAAAAGTTACTGAATCCTTCCATAGAGCATAAAAATTATAATCAGTACAATTGATACAAATGTTATTTTTATCAATGTGCTTTTGCATCCAAAGTTTACTTATAAACATTTATTCATCCAAACATGCTTATTTATTCAGTAACTCTTCAATATGCCCCTTTGATGTGTCAGTCACTAAATGTTTTGAATATATCAGAGAACAAGAAAAATAAAGAAATCATCCTCCATTTACAGGGAAATGGCTAATAAATAAGTAAACAAAGAAAATAATAACGGACTGTGATAGATGATTTTTAAAAAGGAAATACGAAATGTACTTACTAGATAGTTATAGCTGCCTAATAAGTCACCCCAAACCTTGCAGCTTAAAACAACTAGAAATTATCAAGCTCATAGTTCTGGGGTTTGACACTTGTCCTGGGCTCAGTAAGGCAGTTTTGCTCATCTGGGCCAGGCGCAACTGATCTTAGCCATGCTTCTGAAGATCTCATTTGAGCTTCTTCAGACAGCCGCTAGATCATCCTAGGGTTGGAAAGTCCAAAACAACCTATCTGAGACAGCTCATGTGTGCTCCAAACAGTCTCACATCCTCCTGCAGGCTGTCTGAGACTTGTTCATTTGGCTGTGGTACAGAAATTTCAAAAGGGAGGATGGAAATTTGCAATGCTTCTTGAGGCCCAAACTTGAAATTCAATAGACCCCAACTCCTAATGGAGGAGTTACTAAGAAATGAAATCTTTTTTTTTCTTCAGTTTAATACATGAGAAAGAACATGCAGCACATTAGGACCAAGTGCTAAAGTATTGTGAAGTTTAAAGCCTGATTATGAAAGGAGTAAGCAAAAATATCAGAAGATAATGGTCCAAGAGTCTCCCAAGGAGAGTCAGAAGTGAAATTATTGCAACTAACGAAACAAAATAGATATACAAAGAAGACAGACAAAAAGGTCAAAATTAATGATAACTTTTATAGGCTATAAAGCATAAAATGATATAAAGTACAAAAGTTTGGAAAACTGTTTTAGGGTTTGCTAAAATCAACAACAAATAAAACATCATGAGCTGTTCTGATCTTTTCTTTTTTTACCAAATCACCTGTATCAAAACTGTGAATTAGTTATGTTCTTATATTTTACACTATATACCATATAGGAAACCCAGTGGAGACTCAAGGTAGAAGGGAGTGTTCAAGAGTATCCAGGAGA
>NW_003852397.1:51494797-51496443 GCF_000181295.1 Otolemur garnettii
TGGTCAACTTTATTTCACTTTCTGTTGTGATTTGTTGGTGGTTGTGTGACCTACTGCAGATGTTTTCAGAAGTGTGACTACCAGTATTAATCAAGCATTATGAATGAGACCAGAATGATGTGTTCTGTGGTGTTAGACATCCAGTATTATGATAAATAACCCTGTGCCCTAAAGGGGAATGAAACATTTCAATCCACTATAAATGGAAGGATCCTAACCTTGCCTGATTCCATAGATCAGAGGATGCTGAAAGCACAGAAGCTGCTTTCTAGCTGGGATGAAAAGGCAGGTTTTGAAATGGAATTAAGAAGCTGACACACACACCTGAGTCAGGCTCATAAACATGCTTCAGTGATTTAACCATAATAGAGTTCCTGTTGCTTATATTGCCTGCTCGCACACAAGCTGGACTCAGTTTGTTATAAACAGTTTGTGACAGAAAGGATGAAACAAATGAGACTGAACTCCATGGCCCAAGATAGCCTTCTTGTCTTTTGAAAAATAAAGAGTAGATTATATTTGTTTAATGTGCAAATAGAGGAATAGTGACTCCATTTCTATGACAATTTATTTCTATAATATAATGTCCAATAGTCAAAGCGTCCCATTTAAGCAACATATGAATTTTCATGAAGACCTGATACAGTTATTATTTGAATAAACAAATAATTGAATAAGCAATTCTCTAACTGTGCTCATATATCTTTTGTTATGTGATCCATGAAAAAATAATAATTTCATTATTTGAAGTCTAAGAATTGCTGCCTAATACATATCCACATAATACAAATTTTTAAGAAATTTCTTATTAAAGAAACCTGATAAATATTATGTAATTTAGTATTTTGCCTATTTTTTTGAACATAGAACTCTATTTTCCTATAAGACATCTTTATGATGTTTATATTACTTCATAGTCTTCCCAATAAAATTGGGAAATTCTGGATTATATTTTGTTTTTCTTTTCCTGAACAAAACAGTACCTTGTATGAAGACAAGCCAAGTCATGAAAGAATGACTGGAAATGTATACACATCTCCACACCATTTACCAAAGTAGATAGATCTACATGGCACTTAATCATTCTAGAAGAAAACTACAGAAACACATTATTGTCAGGGATATAAGCTATTGTGCAAAGAAAGCTATTGAGGATCATGGAAATACAGAGAGAGGCAAGATACTGTTTTCAAATTTTGAGAAATAGCATTAATCAGAGGTAGTATCACCTAATGTTCAGAGTAGGGGCTCTTTGGTCATGTTGAAAAAGTTTGAGCCATGTCTCTCATACCTCTTAGTTGTGTGATTTCCACCAAATTATTTAACTTCTTTGGACTGTGGTTTCTATCACTGCAAAATGGGGTGAATATGACACTCAATTTAAAGGGTTGCTTGGATGATTAAATTATGAGAATGATATATGACATTTAATAAGAACTCATGAAATATTATTATTTAAGGGGGGCAGAGGTAAGATGGCAGTCTGCAGCCAGCTTTCCACAGAGGCTCCCATCCAGAAGGAGAGTTAAAAGACAGAAGTTTAGCAAGTAAGCCAATGGTTTGGAGCTGAGCCAAGAGAGAAGGTTGAAGAATGCATATTAACCTTGCTGAGGCAAGCTATGACACCAAAGTACAAACAAAAGGTA
>NW_003852397.1:51496566-51498571 GCF_000181295.1 Otolemur garnettii
GAACCTCCTACCCATACTAGGGTGCCATGGCACTTTCTTGCTAGGCATAAAACTGTATAAAACTATATATATTCTCTACCTGCAATCTGAACTCCCAGCACTCCCCTCCACTCTCACCCTGAAATCTGGAAGCCTGTCCCCCATGGAGTCCAGATTCTTGGGCATTATCTCTTGGGCTGATTCTGTGGCATGGGAGTAAGGAGAGGACAATCAGCTGAGAGGGAACCATATGGGAGTGGCTGCAGTGCCCCCAGGAGGGGAACAAGAGCAGTTGTGGGAACAATAAGGGTCACGGCATTGGGGCAGTTATCCCAGAGAGATATACCCTCTCTCTCTGGGGAACCAGAGGAAGTCAGGCACCTTCTCTGGTGGCAGCTGCTGGCAGATGGATCTGGGACGTGAGTAAAGGAGTGCTGGGACTAGAATACATGTGCACAGAGCTGGCAGACTTCCATGGAAGGGCTGAAACACCTGGCCTTCAGGGGATCATAGCTGAGACAAAGGTGGGCAGGCAGAGACAGGAACTGACAGCTCAGTGTGAGCTCCAACTACTTGCCACTGCCTGGAACTGAGTTGGAGTTTCTGTCTCCTCAAGCAGCATCTGATAACCAGGACAGAAACAAACTCTGTGAAGTTGTGCAGTTCTGCCAGCAACATTAATCAGGTGTGGGGCTGGAACTGAGTGAACTGCCCCACCTCCATTAAGCACCTGAGGTTGTCAGGCCTCATCTCCCCCTGCTGGATAGTGGCTGAGAACAGAGACCTGGCTGCAGAGACATAGATCTCTCTCTGACTCAGGGAGGTGTAAACCCCTGGGGCATGTGCTCATTTCATTGGGGTGAACTAGGTCACAGCCCCAGGCCCTCTGGGGTTAACAGTGACTGGGTGTGACAGAGGTGCAAGGTGGGGAAGGAGGCATAAACCTCTCCAGAGTAATTTATTTGCTGGGTTGGTCCTTCTGACCTCATGGAGCACTGGAGTCAGTCATACCTGAGCTGCCAGCCAGACCCCTGCTATCTAGCTGCCAGAGACCTTTTAAACTCCCCCACCTGAGACCAGTGCTGACTGCGACAATTGATTTGGACCTCTTAAACTGGGCCAATCACCTGAGGACTATCCAAAGTGCTACCCTGGGTGTGTGGTTGTGAGAAGATGTGATTTTCATTTTCCAATTGTCTGTGGGAGGCAGGGTGACTTAATTGCTGGTATTTCTCTGCAGCTAAGACTTCAACCCAGAGTAACTGATTTACTAGGGTAGAACAGAGACCAACTGAAAACAAGACAGAGCAACTTAGCCCCACCAAACCAAGGAAGCCCCCAGTTTCTTAGGCCGTAACACTGTGCTGGTCCTTGGCAAAGCTCTAGGAGAAAAGCCAAACAGTATAAATTAAGCATGGGGTGGAATCAGTGGAAAAATTCCAGTAACATGAATAACCAGAGTAGATCAACCCCCCCCCACCAAGGAAGGACATGGCAGACGCAACTGAAGACCCCATCCATAAAGAGATGGCTGAGATGTTGGAAATTGAGTTCAGAGTCTGGATAGCAAATAAAATCAACAGAATGGAGGAAAAGAGGGAATCAGAATTTCAAATTATTCAAAAGGTGTCTCAAGAATTCAACGATTTCAAAGATAAAGTGACCAAAGATTTGGATACATTGAGGCAAGAGTTTGCAGCCTTCAAAGATCAGAAAAATACGGTAGAATCCCTTGCTAACAGAATGGAGCAGGCAGAAGAAAGGATCTCTGACATTGAAGATAAAGCTTTTGAACACACCCAATTGCTCAAAGAGGAAGAGAAATGGCAAGCAAAAACTGATCGTTCTCTCAGAGAGCTCTGGGATAATTCAAAGAAAACTAATATTCATCTTATAGGAATCCCTGAAGGCGATGAAGTTGCTTCACAAAACACAGAGGCTTCATGAAATTATGCAAGAGAACTTTCCAGATATGGCAAGAGATTCTGAAATTCAGATAGTACACAGTTTCAGAACTCCAGCACGA
>NW_003852397.1:51499414-51500457 GCF_000181295.1 Otolemur garnettii
TCTTTTTGAGCATACTTTGACTTTCTCTAAAGTCAATCATCTGATAATTCTTAATAAATAGTCAATATATGGTATATATAATTAGTATATATACTATATGTAGTATATAGTTTATAGGTAATATAAACTATACCCTGAGTTTAAAATGCTTTAAGAATTTTATTAGTTTGAAGTAACCTAGATATCAAACTGAATTGAATAGTCCTCATCATTTTAAGAGGGACACTACTCTCACTGTGGAAGACTTTTCATTGGGAGTGAATTAGCTATTTCGCCTTTTTCTAGACTGAGTCTTTAGATTTGTCAACCGTTTTCTACAGCCAGTACTAGTACTCTAATTCTTATTCTTTAATTTTCTCTATTAAACTCTAGGACACTGCTCCCATTTGTCTTCTACTTAAGTGAGGCAATTTTCTGTGGTATTGACTTACTCTTCTATATCCACAGTTTCACTTTAAATTTAACTGTCAATTTCCTTTCTTTTGTATGTATTTCTGACAACAGCTTATTTCTCAACATCTTTGCTTTACAAACACATGGTATTTTTCTCTTTAACATTCTGAGAACAAAATTTTCTGATTTTTCCTTCTTTTTGCCCCTATAGTCCTTTTGTTCATTTTCTTCCTGTTTTTATTTCTTATTTCATTGCTTTAACTCAAAGAAAATGTCCTTTACATTTTTTAGTTCTTTTAATTTATTGGGAGTTTCCTGTGACCTTACATACTATTGTTTATGTTCTAAGAAAATTTCAAAATTACTTTTATTGTAGCTAGTATTACAGTGGCAAGCCACTTTGCCTGGCTAATTTTTTATAAAAATGAGGTCTTGCTGCACTGCCTTGACCAATCTGAAACTCTGGACTCAAGCAATCCTCTCACCATGGCCTCCCACTACTAGAATTATAGATGTGAGGCACTATACCAGGCATAAGGAAGACTCCTTCAGTGCTGGTAATGGTTTTTTTTTCTGAACTTAGGTTGGATACTGTATGGTTGGTTTTACACTGTGATAATTTGCTGACCTCTTTGCTTGTTATTTATACA
>NW_003852397.1:51500622-51504053 GCF_000181295.1 Otolemur garnettii
CAAGGAAAAAAAAATTATTGGCATTAGAAAATGTTATTTAGCCATTAAAGATCATTATAGATTACCCTGTTATAAAATCCATTCTATTTTTTGGGCACAGGGGATCATTTTTTTAATCCTAGCACTCTGGGAGGCAGAAGAGGGTGGATTGTTTGAGCTCAGGAGTTCAAGACCAGCCTGAGCAAGAGCAAGACCTCATCTCTAAAAATAGCTAGGCAAAGTGGCAGGCACCTATGGTCCCAGCTACTTGGGAGGCTGAGGCAAAGAGGATTACTTAAGCCCAAGAATTTGAGCTTTCTTTGAACTATGATGTGATGGCACTCCAGTGAGGGGACAGAAGTGTGAATCTGTCTCAAAAAAAGAAAGAAAGAAAGAAAGAAAGAAAGAAAGAAAGAAAGGGCCTATTTTTATGTTTATTTTTTATTTTTCAGAGATTGAGATATATGTTAAAAACTATCACAATTATTATATATTTCTCTATTTCTCTCCTATTCTTTTATTTTTCCATATATGTGTATATATGTATATATATATATATATATATCAAAATTCTCACAATCTATTTTTCTTTTTTTGAGA
This sequence comes from Otolemur garnettii, assembly GCF_000181295.1. Classification (NCBI taxonomy): domain Eukaryota; kingdom Metazoa; phylum Chordata; class Mammalia; order Primates; family Galagidae; genus Otolemur; species Otolemur garnettii. The sequence goes on from NW_003852397.1 coordinate 51,501,202, forward strand.
CAGTGTCTCCCTCTGTTGCCCAGAATAGAGTGCTATGGTATCTTCATAAGCTCACTTTGACTTCAAATTCCTGGGCTCAAGGGATCCTTCTGCATTTTCCCAAGTAGCTACGCTACAGACAGGTATATGCTACCATGCTTTGTTAATTTTTCTTTCTTTTCTTTCTTTTTTCTTTTCTTTTTTTTCTTTCTTTCTTTTTTTTCTTTTTTGTTAATGTAGAGACAAGGTCTTGCTACATTGGTCGGGAGGCAGGTCTCAAACTCCTGGCCTTAAGTGATCCTCCTGCCTTGGTCTTCCAAAGTGCTAGTACTATAGATATAAGCCATCCTGCCTGACATATTCTACTTTCTACTGAGGTAAATAACCAGTCTTTTTTTCACATAAGCTATTTATTTACCCTTATTTTTCTGAAAATAATGTGGAAGCCACTTTACTAATGCTATCTTCTATCCTTTCAGTTTAAACTTTAAGGGTGAGATGTCCCCTTTTTGTGCAATGCATATTGGAATCTGTCACCTGAAGTAAGGTTGTCTAGGGCTGATGAATCTCTGTCATTGACTCACTTTCGCTTTCACACCTACAGTCTCTCATGGATAACTGCAACTGATCCTCTTTTGTAAACTAGATATAATAAAGATTATTTCTTAGTAAGTTATGTAGTAATCTAATTAATTAATGAGTAGGGAAATTTCTCTTTCCATTAAGTCTTAAAATAATAGGCTTTTTAAAGTTGGCCTATCTAAAATGTTGCTTTTAAGATAAGGTATTGATATAAATACTGTTTAATAAATTAACATATCAAATTTCTTATTAAATGTTCTGACTGCTGTATACACAGGAAAAAGTACAAGGCACCTCTCTTAAAATATTTCCTTGTGACCTCAGACAAATCCAGTGTATCATCTGGGACTTAGCTACCTCATGTATACAGTGGAGCCATTGGCTATCTTAGCCACGAAGTCTACCACACCAATCAGACATTTCCTCTGTTAACTATAAATATAAGACAAATCCAAGTACTCAGGATGGAGAAGATACACAAAATCTCTGAAACATAGTTTAGAATTTAGTGTGGCTGATGGATAAAAGATGGTATGCCGTTGGTCTATTTTTTTTCTGGTGAATTTTTTTGGGTTCTTTAATAATGTAAAAGTCCAATGTGGTAAGCTCAATAACTCAAGACTTATTTTCAGAGCAAGTATGCATTTCTAGGTTCTAATCATAACCAGGTTTATACATCTGCCCACTCATAATTGTCTTTTTTTTTTTCCTATAAAAATGTAAGGTAGGAATTGTGTGGTTTACAAAAATGTACAAGACTTCCATCCTTGGAGACACTTACTTGGTAACTTTCACTGAAGTGTGATCACTGTGAGAGCAAAGAAAATAACTTTGATTTTGGCCCTAACCAACAGATGTTTCATTAAACACTAGCTCTATAGGACACTAGTAAGATAAAATTCTCTTTTGATTGTGAAGAGAAATATATAATATATTTAACACAGCTAACAAGGAATTTTTTTGTTGTTATTTGTTCTTTTGATAGAATATGTTCATAGACATGTGTTCCATGGGAAAATCTGGGGGATGTGATGTGTTTGGTAAGAGCAGAAGTATAAATAGGTTGCAGATCCTGCTGCATGATACTCTGGATAATCTCTGAAGGGACTAAACAGGCAAATAAACAATATCATGAAACAACTATCTAAACTAAATAGAAATGATTTTGGATTATTTCTTCTTTCAGTGATTTGTACATAGCTTTCCCTAACTATGAACTACGAATTTAATGAGCACACAGAATCAGACTTAGAGACCACCAATTCAGAGTGAGTCACCATTTTTTTTGTAGGAAATCAGAAAATATCACATTTAACTTGCTATATCTGTGAAACAGGCTGGAAATAAGTATAAAAAAAATACTATCCCTCTTTCACATTCACCCTCATAACTCTGAAGAAAATCTTAGAAGAAACTAGAACTGAGAAGACTGAATACAGTTGAAAAACTAGATTTCCATCTTTTTATGTTTATATCCCTAGCACCTATCCCTAGCTGTGCTTTTGGCCTGCACACTCCATAAAGTTCTATTTTACAGTTGTAATCTAAATGAGGGGGTGCAGAAGTTAAAATCTTGCAACCAGAACCATCATAATATTCGTGGTAAAATGATGAATGCTGATGACAGATGGACAAGTAAACAAGGCCAGCCAGAGAACATTGCCAACCTGTACCCAAGGAGGAGGAATGGGGACTTCAAAAATGAGTAGTAATTAAAAAAAATGCATGTGGAATTTTAAAATGAGGCAATGGTAGTAAGAGTTAAATTATTTCTCAAAAATAAATAGAAGTGATGGGTATATATGTTCTATTGCGACAAGGATGCTTCAGTGTGTCATCATGAACAAACAACAAGCCTTAGACCAAGTCTGTATGTTGATTATCCATGAGATCCACAATTAAATAGATGACCTACAGTAAAGTGCTCACAAACTCACTAATGTTTTCCTTGCATGCCTTTTTATTTTCTTTCTTTTTCCTCTCTCAGAAAGCACAGGACAAATCTAAGTAGCATTGCTGTTGAAGTTCAGTTACTTCAAGGTTCCTCTATTACTATTTATCCCGACAAAGAAAACAACATGAGGGATAGTACACGTATGATAGTATGTGCTCTGTTCTGCATGAACATGTTTTAAATTCCCCTATGCCTGGTCTCAAAATAATCACCTATGGAAAACAGCAAGGGAGAAAGAAAACCTTAGGGACCAAGAATAAACCACATGATGATATTTTTTCTCTTTTAATGTTATTTCCCATCTACGGTTGCATACATTTATGCTTTCTCATCTCAT
>NW_003852397.1:51505212-51517019 GCF_000181295.1 Otolemur garnettii
TTGTAACAATTATCTTAGCATATTTATTAAAAATGAGCTTATTAATTTATATTATGTGTGAATGCTGCTACGCCAAATTCTTGCCACAGAAATTTCCTTTGTCTATGGTTTATCTTTTGAGAATGAAGCAATTATTAAATGACCTGGTATTCAATGTACGCTATGTTTGAACTATTGTTCAGCTTGACTAAATACAGCATACCAAAAGATAGTACAAAGCCCTCGATACACTAATAAATGCACTGCATGTGGAAATGATGGATTTTATCTAGAAGTAAATTACTCATCTGCCTGGCTTTTAAAAATATTAGCCAAGCAAAAAATACTTGCTGAGAACACAGTACAGTTTACAGCAGCTTTTTTTCCTGTGATAAAATATTTTAAGAAATTTGTTGATGAAATAAATTTCTATTTCTCCTTCTATTCTTGTTAAACCCTACCTATGGAAAATATTCTTCATCTAAGGTCTGCAGGCTGCACTGGCATTCATGTTCCATGTACTGCTCCCCACTCTGTGCCTGATCTAGAATTTTCAAACTTATCTGAAATGCTCTTTGGAAAGGGGCTTCACTTTCTTCACAGCATCTAGTGCTGAACTTGATGTTGTCTAAGTTTCCTTCCAAATATGAAGAGATGTGCTCTTTTTGGTACTATGGTCTGAATGTTCCCCACTGGTACCAGTTCCATACTGGTACTATGGTCTGAATGTTCCCCAAAGTTCACACATCAAAGCTTAATCCCCGTTATTGGTGGTATTAGAGGTGGGTATTATGGGGAAGTGATCAGATAATGAGGGCTCTGCCCTTATCAAAAGGCATGAAGAAATTTGCTTGGGCCCATCTTTCCCCCTTGCCTCCTATCTTGTGATGACACAGCAAGCAGACCCTCACCAGACACTGAATGACAGTTCCTAATCCTAGGCTTCTCAGCCTTCTTACTGTGAGAAAGGAATTTCTGTTCTTTATTAACTGTCTGGTCTTCTGTACTCTGTTGTAGCAGCACAAATAAGCTAAGAGAATGAAATGGTACAAATGAATTGAGGTGTTACCATCACACATACTTGAAAATGTGGAAACAGCTTTGAACTGGGTAATGGGTAGAGGTTGGAGCAATTTTGAAAGGCATGCTAGAAAACATCTAGATTGCCATGAAGCATTGAGGATGACTCTGGTGAGGACTTAGCAGAAAAAGAAAGCTGTAGCAAAAACCTCAGTCTTACAGACTATCTAAGTGGTCGTGAACACAATGTTGGTAGAAATAAGAACAGTAAAGGCAATTTGAATGAGGTCTTAGGTACAAAAGAGGAATGTCCATTTCTCCTTTATATGAAGTGCCAAAGACCTTGCCTGAATAATATTCCTGTTCTAGCCCTTTGTGGTAAGCATAATTTAAAAACAACAAAGTAGTTTTAAGAAGTAGGGTCTTTGGCAGAAGAATTCTCTAAGCAACATGGTCAGCACACTTCATGGCTTTTCTTAACTAGTCATAGTAAAACATAGGAAGAGAGAAATAAGTTGAAGAATAAATTTATAATCAAAAGGGAAGCAAAACATAAACAGTTGCAAAATTCTCTGCTTGATCGTGCAAAGAATAAACACGCACATTCAGGAGAGAAAACCAAAGATATAGGTAAGAGACCTTTTTATGAGGACATTAGTGAGGGTCAAAGGAACCCATAATCCATTCAATAAATCTACAGGAGAATGATCTTGAAGTCATCTGGGAGATCTTTAAGGATGCCATCGCCCAGAGTTAAGGGCTTCTGCATTTTGGTACAGCTGGCACTCTTTGACTACCCCAGGTATCGCTCAACTGGAGCTTGGGGTGCCACTCTCGGGGGTACGAGCTATAAACATGGTACTAATACCATGGACATTCAAAGTACATGAGCTGTGGTGGCACAGCTATTTACATCTATGTTTTCAAAGATTTCCTAGATTATCCCCACTAAACCAACATCTAGTGGAGGTGTGGGAGGGGAGCTCCCTTAAATCACCAGAACGATATGGGATCTCAGCCTTAAAGAGATGCAGGTGCCTGACTCTAATCCATAAAAGCTGCTGTATGTACTGGACCCAGCAAGGCTAAGACAACAGGTCCCTGCAGGGCCTGAAGGGCCCACCCCTGAAAAGGTGGGACATGGAGTCGAAGATTATTTTCATGCCTTAAGATGTAATGTTTGCCTTGTTGGATTCTGAATGTACTTGGAAACTATTACTCTTTTCTTCTTTCTTATTGATCCCTTTTTGAATGGGAATGTCTGTCCAGTGCATGTTCTACCTTTGTATTTTGGAAGTACACGAGTCTGCCTCAGGATGAATTGCTCCTTGAGTCTCACCCATATCTGGTTTAGAAGAGACTCTGGACTTATGACTTTTGAGTCGATGGTAGAATGAGCTAAAACTTTTGGGTTGTTGGGATGAAATAAATGTATTTTACATGTGAGAAAGACACGGATTTGGGGTGCCAGTTGCAGAATGCTATGGTTTGAATGTCCTCCAAAACTTGTATGTCAAAACAATCTCCTTTGTGATGGTATTAAGAGGTGGGGCCTTGTGGGAAATGATTTAGGTCATGAGCAATCTACCATCCTGAATAGATCCGAGCCTTGTAAAAGGGCTTGGAGGAACTACTGTAGGTCTTGTTTGCCTTTTCTCTTAATGACATGTGAGGACACAGCAACAGCACTCTCACTAGACTCTTGACCTTTGGTCTTACAGACTTTTGGCCTTCGGAATTGTGGGAAATAAATTTCTATCCATTATAAATTACCCAGTCTATTCTACTATAACAGAAAACAGGCTAAGACAGCTAGCCCACCCTGTGTTTGGAAATATGTGCTTCCATGTGAGACCAGTCCTACTCCTCCCACTTCTCACTGAAACAGTTTAATATTCACAGGGCTATAGAAAAAGAATCTCAGTGTGCCAATGGCAGGTGGTGGGACCTCCTTGGTGCTGTGAAGAAATAAACTAGTGAGGTTTGAAGTGGGCTGCTAGAAAGAAACCAGACTCCTCCCCCAATGGCAGAATGGAATTGAAGTTGGCTGCTAGAAAGAAACCAGACTCCTCCCCCCATGGCAAAATGCCCAGGCCATAAGTCATTGTTCCATTTACTTTCCTCAGACTAAGAATATTTTTCCTGTTTGGAGGAGCTCATAGCTTCCAAAAAGGAAGTGTGTCTAGCTATTCCAACATTCAATTTTCTATAACCAGTAAAGAACCTTAAAAAAATTCAACCACTCAGAGAATTGGGCCCAAACCAGTAAATTATAAATATTCACATTTCATTTCCTGTATTCTTTGTAACGTAAAATATCTATGCATGTATTTACAACCTTACAAATTCTTTTATGCCTTTCCTTAAAATAATATTTTAAGTGTTTACATTTATATGATAGTCACAGAAGGACATTTTCTGAAAGTCAGAGAAGGTACACTGAATTTTTAGAATATACAATCAAATCAAAATCATCAATTTTTATTTCAGTGACTATGTTTTCCAAAACTGTATAAGAAGAAATTAACATATTCATGCCAATGATGTGCTAGGAATTTAGAGGATTATTTAGATTATTTCATGTGATCCTCATTGGAAGAATTACTATTTTTGACTTTATGAAGAACCAGGCTCAAGGATATTAAGTAGCTTATTTAGAAATCACAGTGCTGGGATACAGATGTGCTAGTACACTTGGGTTGTTATAACAAAAATACCACAGATGTCAAAGCATGAGCACTTATTTCTCATAGTTCTGAAGCTGGGAAATTAAGATCAAGGCACTGGCAGATTCAGTGCCTGGGGAAGGCCCGTTCCTGACAGATGACATCTTCTTGCTGCACTGATAGATGGTAGAAAATAGAGAGAGACAGAGTGCATTCTGGGGATTCTTTTGTAAGGACACTCATCTAATTAATGAGGGCCCCACACTTGTGATCACACTTCTCAAAAGCCTCACCCCCTAATACATGTAACCATGACACTGGGGATTAGGATTTCAACTTATGAATTTAGGGGAGAACTAAAAATTTTTTTGTCCATAACAATGACAAAATTTACAGTTTCATTCAAGGATTTTTGATTTTATCATCTTTGCAAACCTTACTATTTTATTAGAGTGACTAGAAATCCTTTCAAGATCACAGATGAGAAAGTATACATGGTGGTGTTCTTCATGGGACTCACACTACCAGAGAGTGGGGTCATTACACCGTGGTTACCAATTGAGGTAAAGAAACTGCTGAGTTTAGGCATCTTGATCATACAATATGGGGATGGGGTGAAAAGCAGAAGCAACTGGCTTAAAGTCTGCAGTGGGATGAATTCCTATCTAATTGGGAACCCTGGAGTTATGCAAATGATTAATCTAAGAATCACATCATTAATGTTCCAGTTGTGTTTATTCTCCGGGCAAAATGGATCTGCGTAAGCACTAAGACACAGTATTTATTATCACTTCATATTTGGGTGTGGGAGTGCTTTCATTTATCTCAAACTCCCCTCCAAAGGAACAGCATTCACTGTTAATGATTTTCTTGTAAATTTGTTTATAGGTGCTTTTAGTTGTGGGGTGTCAACTGAGACTGGAATCCTTAGTGAGCACTAGTATAGCAAGTCCTCTGTTACAGCGAGCAAGAGAGGCACTTTGTCCAGACCATTTACTAAGTGTGGTCGGGATAATGAGCTCTGCATTGTAATTCACTGAACAGGTGTCTCTTGTTGGGTTTAGAAAAATAGCTATGTCAGATGACACCTGACTGCAGTCGCTTTTGCACTGGTGCTGTAATATGAGAAGCTTACAGAACAGCCTGGCAAGAGATTCACTTTTGTCAAATGCTAAATTAAGGGTTCCTGTTCATATTCTTATTGAGCATTGGGTAAATAAAAAGATGCATATCTCATTTGTTTTCTTCTTTCATTCAGTCCTCCTCTCCTGAATTTCCTTTTTCTTCTCTCTACCTCAAACCTTCCCCCCATCTCTCTCTCTCTCTTTGCTTTAACAAATATGTTTATGTTAGGGATATGTTTGAAAAGGAAATGATCTAGTCCAGAGATCAGTACTTTTTACTGGTAAGTGTCAGATAGCAAATATTTTTGTCTTTGCAGGCCCTATGAGCTCTATCCCTGTGACTAACTGTGCTGTTGTAGCTTAAAAGCAGCCATAGACAATACTCGAGGCAGCAAGAGTAGCTATATTCTAATAGAATTTTCTTTATAGATACTGTAATTTGAATTTCATACATATTTCTCATGTCAGGAAATATTTTCCTTTTGATTTTTTTTCAATAATTTAAAAATGTAAAAAAAAAGAAAATCTTAGCTTGCAGACCTTACAAAAACAGGTGCCAGTGCAAGTCAAAGGCCACTACAGCTCTGATGTCTCCCTGGTTCCATATGCTAAAATTTGACATTTAATGTTTCCTTCAAAGACATTGTCTCAGTCCAAAAGATCACTTTCCTAGCTTCTAGTCTACGCTTAAAATTCCCAGACTTATCATTCATGTTCTGATTGCACACACTTTCTTGACTTAACACTAAAGCCAAATGATTCATCTTTCATGAAATCTCTTCTTAACCATCTTCTTACCATTCCCTTTTCAGCTGGGGCTTTCATAGCAAAATACCACAAACTTAGTGGCTCAGCACCAGAAATGTGTTTTCACGGTTGTGGAGGCTGTGAGTCCCAGATTAGGTTGTCAGAAGCACAGGTATCTCCAGGGGCCCCTCTCCTCAGCTCGCAGATGGCTGCCTTCTTGCTGTGCTTTGACACGACATCTCTGTGTACATGCATTCCTGGTGCCTTTTTCTCATTCTATAAGGAGATTATCCCTATGCTCGTATTTAACCTTAATTATCTCCCTATAGGGCCTCTCCCCACATAGAGTAACTATGGGGTTTAAGGCTTCAACATACGAGTTTGGGATAGGGGATACAATTCAGCCAATAACACCTTCATTCTGATGTATGAAACCTAGGAGAGCAAAAAACTCAGTAATCAAAGCCAATAATAATTTGATGCCATATTTTAAAAATAAAAATCAATTCAAAAATCAATGATAACAAATCTAAATTTTAAATAAAGGCAGGATCCATATCCCTAATTTTTCCTCAGCATGACACTGACTTATTTCTCCTTGCTCCTGCAGTCTGTCCTTCATGTTGGTCCCTTTTTGGTTGGGGATACATAGCATTCTCTTCCTTGATTGTGCATTTTTGAAAGCAGGGATTATATTATGTGACTATATTTACTTCACCAATTTTTGGTACAGTATCTAACATATGACATATGTTAGGTACCCAGTACCTACATGCTTTTAAAATGTGTGCCATCATAAGATTAATGTAACCATTTAAATGTTTGGAACTATTTTTTAAAGTCAGAAATTTGTAACTATGTAAACTACATTGACCTTCCCGCTCATGTTCATGATAAAAACATTTTGTGTGATGGAAATATACCTGGGAGGCTTGAGGCAACTGGAAGAGGGTGTGAGTCATGTGGGAAATGGTTACGTGATGGTGCCCAAAGTGAGGTTAGAAGAAGGACTTTGTAAATGAGAAATACATGGTGCAGCAAGTAATACACGAGGCTTGTCATATGGGATATTTCCTTAAAATTCACACCTTTAGTTTAAATTTATAGGTGAGAAAACAAAGAACTTTTAGTAACTTATAGCCCATAGCCAAGTGTGGATTAGAGAGGATTTAAATCACTCTGAATCCCGAAAGAATTACTTCCTAAAATTCTATTTTCATACACATTAAGGAAGACATTATTCTTCTCTTAAGGGATTTACATTAACATAAAAGAAGAACAGAGACTAGTGCAAATCATTAGTGGCTTCAGGAGTCTGGAACAAATCGCTTGTTTAAATCAACCTCATTGCTGTTGCCTTCACCTGTCAGATAGTCAGCTGCTTGAGGGTAAGCGCTGTGTTACTGAACGGTGTGTCCACTATGATGCCAAAGATTCTGATGAATGAATTTTTGACGTTCTATGTGGTCACACTGGGGTTGCAGCAAGCAGAGAGTCTGTCAGTTCTGGAGAGAAGGGAGTTAGTTTCCCAGATCAACACAGTGTGCCCACACTGTGGAGGGACTCAGCCACAAGGCCTCATGAAAGACATCTCAACTATGCTTATGTAAGCTATAAGGGATTTATGGTCTCTTCCTCCAAAAAATGTGGCAGTATTATTGTGACTCTACCTTGACGTCTATTCTCCAGAGGTTCGGTTTTTAATCTTCACTACCATTTACTTACATTTTAGAAACTCTCTTATTTTCAGCCCCCTCTACTTCTTACCACCATTCAGAAATCTGAATTTAAATACTCTGTGCTTCTGTCCTACACCAAGAGTCAAGAGGGAATTATAGGAAAACTTGCAAATTATCCCTATAATTTAAAAAAAAGTCTTTTTTTCCTCTTTATTTTATTAAATTTGTCAAAGTAGGTACATTCGTTTATTAGGGCCGCCATAACAAAGTACCACAGACTGGGGGCTTACCCAATAGAAATTTATTTTCTTGTGATTCTGTAGTCTTGAAGTCTAAAATCAAGCAGTTAGCAGCACTGATGTCCTCTGAAGCTCCTCTGCTGGGCTTGAAAGTGGCTGTCTTCTCCCTGTATGTTCCCATGGACTTGCCTCTGTGTGTCTGCATCCTAATCTCCTCTTCTTATGAGGACATCAGACATATTGTCTATTTAATTAAGGCCTACTTAATTATTTTTACTGTTGCTGCATTTACTTTTGGGGTCTTGTCATAAATTCTTTGCCTAGGACAGATCTAGACGAGCTTTCCCTATGTTGTTCTCAAGAGTGTTCATGATTTCAGGTCTTACATTTTAATCTTTAATCCATATTGAATCCATTTGTATATATGGTGGGAGATGAAGATCCTGTTTCAGTCTTCTGCACGTGGCTATCTAGGTTTCCCAGAGCCATTCATTGTGTGGGATATTCTTTCCCTACATTTTTGTTGACTTTGTCAAAAATCAGTTGACTATAGCTATAGGCTTTTTCCCCTGGGTTCTCTATTCTGTTCTGTTTGTCTATGTGTTGGCCTTTAAGCCAAAACCATGCTCTTTGGGCTCCTACTGTCATGAAGAATAATTTAAAATCAGGTAATGTTATGCCTCCAAATGTGTTCTTTTGTTCATAATTGCTTTGGCTATTCAGATTCTTTTTGGTTCCACGTAAAGTTTAGGATTATTTTTTTTCTAAACCTGTGAAAAAGGACATTGATATTTTGATAGAAATTGTGTTGAATCCATAAAATAAATCATTTCCAGCAGTACGGACATTTTAACAATGTTGATTCTTCCAATCCGTTAGTAGAGGTGTTTTTCCATTTGTGTGTGTGTGTGATCTGTGATTTCTTTCATCAGTGCTTCTAGTTCTTGCAGAGATCTTTCACCTCTTTAGTTAGAATGTATCAATTCTTCCATCGTTTCTAAATGATACAAAATATGTGTGAATTTATGGTAGCTTAACACAGTGAAAGTGTAAAAAGTCATAGCCAGATGCCAGTTGTAGTCATTACCCTCTGCTCCTCTAAACTTCCCATGAAATTTTAGAGTATGTGCTAAAACCTGATTCCTACCTGTTTATCTCCTAGAGATTGTTATATACCTTAATAAAGGCAGTAAGCTGACTAGTTCAAACCTGAAGCTTTTGTTCTAGTATATTCCATATGTATTAAGCCCTAAGGCTGACCGAGGAGAGTGCGGTACCCAGGAACAGTCTTGGAGTTCTTCCAAAACACTTTTATACATGTGCAGAAAGATTAGGCATAAAGGCCAAAATGAAGAAGAAAAGTATGAAAAATGAGCAGTCTGGTGGTTTGGAGCTCTAAGAGGATGGAGTGGATAAAACCAAGACACGGGTTCAAATTAAAATTGTGAGGTGGTGTCTGTGTCCAAAAGGAGTAGGGCACTGGCCCCATATGTGAGAGGTGGTAGGTTCAAACCCAGCCCTGGCCAAAAACTGCAAAAAAAAAGAAAATAATAATAATAATAATAAAATAAGGCTCAGCGCCTGTGGCTCAAGTGGTTCATGCGCCAGCCATATACACCTAAGGTGGTGGGTTTGAATCCAGTCTGGACCTGCCAAACAACAATGATGGCTGCAACCAAAAAATAGCTGGGTGTTGTGGTGGGTTCCTGTGTCCCAGCTACTTGGGAGGCTGAGGCAGGAGACTTGCTTGAGCCCAGGAATCGGAGGTTGCTGTGAGCTGTGATGCCATGGTACTCTACCCAGGGCAAAAGCTTCAGGCTCTGTCTCAAAAAAAAAAAAAAAAATAAAATAAAATTGTGTTTACTCCATATGTAATTGAGGATATTTTCCTAAACTTTATAACCCTCCATATCTTTAGCCAGCATATGAAGATCATTATACCTGTATTTACATCATTGGTTTATTGTGATAATTCAATGATATCAGGTAAGTAAAATCCCCAGAAAGCCACACTATCTTATTTTAATTTAATAAGTGTTGCATACATCGGAAACAGGATGACGTTTGAGGTCAAGTTGTAGGTATGTTCTGGACAAATGCTTTAACTCTTCCTGGCCTCCTTATCCCTCTCCCCCATTCCTTATGACATGGAAAATGGGGATTGACTGAGTTTATGATCTTCTAAAACCTTTACATTTCTAAAGGTTAACCTTTAAATTTCTAAAACCTAAAAAGCTATAAATTTCTACAAACAAATATATTAATTTCAATATTATGTATATATTTATCCCCCCACAAAGGAGACTGAGTGATAAAAAAAAAAAAGGCCTGGTGATTTGACCATGATTACACAGATAGAACCTTCCAAAGCTACTGTGAGAAATTAAATTTTTGTACTTCAAATCTTTAGTTCTCTACAATTCTTCTTGCTTAGTGTATATGAAATATATTCTTATGGAACAAGTGTGTATTCATAAGTGTTTTCATTTCTTTTTGGTTATTCAGCTACATAAATTATAATCATATACATTTGACTGGAAGACTTAGAGCCAGCACGAACAGAATCTTTTCAAAATGGGGGTCCCATGTTTCTTCTTTATCCAAAAGCAGATCATTTATCCATGAAGCTAACATTCTAAAATTTTCCTGATCTTCCTGAGTATGAGTTTTATGATTTGCTAAATCAGACAGAAATCTTAAGTGACTTGTCTCATTAGGTTCTGTACTGGGATGACAGTACAGGTATTTTGGGAGCTTGAACAAATTAGGCAGTGAAATTGAGCTTTTCTTTTTTATCATTACCCTCAGCACTTCTGGTTAAATTTATAATTGTATAATGCAGATTTGTGTGTTTGTGATTTGAAGAATACTATTGAGCCTTCTAAACCTTGACTTTCCATCCCCAAAAGAGGTATTAGTTCATACCTAGTAAGTTTATTCTGACTTCTTAAAATATTTTATCCATTTTAATAGATTTACGTTTGTCTCAGAACAAAGGCCAACACTTGAGAAAAGCTTAGAAGATGATCTTTAATCTGGTCCTGCAATTTCTGTAGGCTGACATGGTCATTTCTCCCTGTCATTCACTATGGTTCAATCACAATGACTTTCCTCTTAAATTGCTAGGCCATCTCTATCATCTGAACCTCTGAAGACATGCTTCATTTGCTTGAAGTCTTCTGACCCCTTTCCTTGACAATGCCTATTTATGCTTCTTGCCCAATCTGTCTATGGGATATATTCTCTGAGCACTAAGATTAAATTAGCCTTACATTTATAAGTTACCAAAGCATTCTGCAGTTCCTTCTCCTAATAGTCATAGCACTTTAATTATATTTTTTTATGACTGTCTTTTAAGGTAAATGTATGGTCTAAAACTGTAGATAACAAAGTCTGGCTTGTTCATCATTGTATCCTGGCTTCCTTTCAGTGTGTCTTTTTAATGAGTAAATGAATAATGAGCAACAACAAAGGGGAGGGTGAAAAGACAGCAGAAAAATAGAGAATATTAAAGCATTCAACCACCAGCATCTTTAAAGAGAAAATTAACATTCATTGAATGACAACTCATTAGATTAGCATATCATTTAATTTTCCTCATAACCATGTAGATATCAGATGTAACTAGTTCCATTTTACAAATAAAGAAATTTTGTAAATATCCTCCAAGATTGTACCTTACCCAAAGTCACACACATCCTAAGTATCAGAGATGAGATTTCAGCACTGTTTTCCCCAAGTCCCACACCTTTTATTTTCTACTGTTCATTTAAGGTTATGATAAATATAATGAATTGAATTTTTGAGTATCATTTATTAAAAATGTTCTAAATTCTAGCTTTTATTTTGAGTGTAATGTTCACTTTCTCATTTAGTAATTATAATCCTATAAAATTAATTTTTTTAGTTTATAAGTAAATCAACTCAAGATTATAGAGTACAGAGAGACTGTGGGACTTTCTCAACATCACAAGAATGGCAAGTGTTAAAATCAGGATTCAAAACCACTTATTTCTTATTCCAAAGCCTATATTGTATCCATATATCCCTGACTCCAAACAATTATACTGTATCACTCAATAGCTTTGAAGCCTGTGATATGGATTCCATCATTTACTTGTGAACAAATTGAGGCTCAGAGTGTTCAAGAAACTGCTTATGAAGTATATAGGAATGCTTTATGCAAGTTTTGCAATATTTTTGTAACTCTAAAAGTATTCCATAATAAAAAATTTATTAAAAAAAAAAGAAAGGCGTCATGTCCTAACCATGATCATTGGATTTTATAAAGTAGATGAGACATATCTCAGGTAATAGAGTTTTCAGGGTGTAAAAATTTACATTTATTATATA
>NW_003852397.1:51518118-51520760 GCF_000181295.1 Otolemur garnettii
TGTTATTTTGCTGTTGGGGTTATTGTGGCATCATAAACATTTGGAGAATATTCCTCCTTATGTATTCTCTGAATAATTCTATGTAAAGCTATCATTATTTATCTCCAAATTCACCGATAAAATTTATCTTTGAAGACAAATAGATGTGTTTTTTTGTAGTGGCTTTTAATTAGATTTAATATCTTTGACAGATACGTGAGACTCAAGTTTCTATTTTTCTTTTGTCGATTGTATCAGTCTGCATTCAACTAGACAATCAGATAAATATAAATATATTTATAGATATATATAAGATAAATATATCCTATGTACTAAGAGATTTATTTCCAGGAACTGGTTTACATAAGTGTGGGGTTAGCCAAGAAAGTTCAAGATACATGGGTGACCAAGAAGAACAGACTGAAGTTGTCAGGCGTGAACTTGAAGCTTCTATTCATAGAGAGTACTTCTTCTTTTTCAAGGAAACTATTCCTAAGGACATTCAACTGGATAGAATCCAGCCCAGGTAACTTGCAGGAGTATCCATCCTTTTTTTCTTTTCTGCCATGCATCGGAAGAATAAGAGTTGTCTGGGGCCACAAGGAAAATACATAAACACTAATGAAAGCTGAGTAGCAAAAAAAGGTGCATACATCCTTTTCCAGATAGCCTATACAACACCACAGACAAGCAAACAAAAGTTCTCACAAAATCAGTATGTGGCCAATGGGACAGGACACCCCTAAGTAATCTTTATTTAACTCAACTGATTATGGGCTTCAATTGTATATAAAAATTAACCTGCCCAGAAAAATTTAGATTAGTATTTTATTCCATAACTGGGGACTAAAGTCAGTCAAACTTAAACATAGGACTGACTATCACTGTTCTTTATCAACTTTGCAACTATACCCGTACACATGTCCTTAAACCATATATAATATCCAATAATGGCAATACCAAAGTTATACTTCTTTGTAACATATATGGGGTTCTGCTTTACAACCTAAAACATATTAAACCTTTCCCTCTGAGAAGCATGTGAAGTTTTCATGTGATGCTCTTTCTTATCCTTTGTTATCCTGTAATATAAATACTACAGTGTAAAGTTGGCTATTATCAATGCATTTTATGTTAGATGATAAAGGGATAAGAAGAGAAGAAAAATGCACACATTCAAACATAGTCATATCAAAATAAGAAAAGAAATACCCGTAACTACTGCAGCCCTTATTTCTACAACTAACCACCTAGACATAGCTGGTATGTATAACCATCACTTCCATCACCTATACTGTATTTTCGTTTCCTTCAGAAAGCTCCTCAAATTGTCTTGGTTTTTGACCTGGTTGTGTGATTCATACCTTAGTTTCTGAAGATGTAGTGTGATGAGTGTCCTGTCTGATTGGGCTATTGTTTTTTCCATTGGCTTTAGTCATAGGATATGGTACTACTAAGAGATATCTAAGTTATCTGTATGCCAGACATCTTCCCCCTACCTTTGTTGCGAAGTAGCAGTCCAATTTCCCCTTGATAATCAGGATCATTTACCCCAGATAGTACATTAACCTTCTTCTTCTGTTGATTTAGAAGCATTTGGAGGCACAAGGAGACCACAGTGGCCAGATGGCCATCTCAACTTCCAGTTTAGTGGTTGTTTTGTTTCCTGGTGGAAGCATTCCTTCTGTTGGAGCAAAAAACTTATAGACCAGCAGAGCCTAAATTCATAGGACAGAAAGCAAAAACTTCACTACTGAATCACTAGGGGTAACAGTGAGAAAAGTAAATCCCATTCCTACCCCTTGATCCTGTACCTGTGAATCTTGGCTATGGGAGAAACACCATTTATTGGAAGTTGCTTCCAGGCATATCCAGTCCTGATGGCCATTGCTCCAGCCCTGAATGGTACTGCTGCTTACCTGGAAGTGTAATTAACTCCTGAGAAGGCACTTTCACTTTTCTGTAATATCAAGCTCCTACTTCAGGATTATGGAAACAGTAAGAACTGTGAATTTCATGAGTATGAGTCATTGCTGCATTTCATGTGTTGTAATGTGAATTATTTGATTAGAAACAACACTATATGAAATACCATGATGGTGGAATAGGCATTCTGTAATTCCATGGATGCAGATTTGGGCAGGTGCATTGCATGAAAGATCCATAGCCAGATTAAATATCTATTCCAGAAAGAAAGAAGAGCTTATCTTTCTGCAATGGAAATGCTATGATGTAATCAACTTGCTACTATGTTGATAGATTACTCTGGGGAATGGTGCCCTGTCAGTGACTCAGTACTGCTGCTGTCAGATTAGATACGCAGCAATGGCTGTCACCAGACCATTCTTGGTGAGTGGAAATCTACGTTGCTAAACCCATGTATAATCTCCATCCTTGCCTGCACAGTTACTTTGTTCGTGAACCATTAGCTAATGATGGGAGTAACTGGGGGAGGAGAGGAAGCTGAGTGGTAAGCACAGCATGGATCATCCTATTAACATAATTATTAAATTCTTGCTGTCTTGAGATTATCCATGGCAAACATTGATGTGGGATGCAAAAAGTTTTATATTATTTGCCCTTCAGGGAAGTCATTTTACCTCACTTTTCTCCTGATCTCTTGGGAACCAACTTTCCAATAGACTTTCTCACAAGTTCTCAAC
>NW_003852397.1:51521867-51531508 GCF_000181295.1 Otolemur garnettii
CCTCCTCTGATTTAGTGGGGGCCAGATGCAACCCTTGTTCTTCACCTAGAAGGGATATCTCAACATTCCTCTGCATGCCTGGGACCCCAGAAACTTCACTGAGATAGATGCTTCCTTGAAATTTTCTAGTATTTATTCCTCAGCATCTGGAAAATGTCTTACCAGAATCTCTAGAATAGTAACTATGTCTTATTTATCAGGTCTAATCCCTCATGGAAGGGAAAGGCAATCATGGTTGCCATGGGATAAAGTATGACATGAGGCTGGGAATTTTACATCCCCCTGAGGTGGTGGGACAGTGTAGGTATACTGATGGCCTTCCATGCTGAGAGTAAACTACTCATGATGGTTTTTATAACAGATACACAGAGAAAAAAAATTGTTTTCAGATAAACAGCGTATCGGGTACTATGCATCATGATAAATTGCTCAAGCAACAAAACAACATCTGTACCAGCAGCTGTAATTTGAGTCCCTGCCTAATTAATTATGATAATCCAGTGCCATTGTCCAAGATGTATAAGTTTTCCGCACTGATCGTTTATGTGAGTTGAAGGGGAATATGGTGGTAATCACCACATTATCATCTTCAGAACTTTGATGGCAGTACTAATCTGTGAAATCCCTCCAGAAATATGGTACCATTTCTCTTTTACTATTTTTGTAAATAAAGGCAGTTCAAGGGGCTTCAACTCAGCGTGTGTCACTCTCACTTCACAGGTTGGAAAACCAATGTGGTGATCCTGTCAGTTGCTGAATATATCTATTCCAATTTTGTATTCTATACCTGGGGAAACCAACATACGATGGGTCTTAAAACCCACTGGGTCCACTGGGGGATGGACCTGAGCTAAGATCTATTAATCACCTGACCTCTATAAGCAATTTCTTTGACCAGTAGTCCAGTGTGACAATTTGGATCTCCTAGAATTAGTGCAAATTCAGTACAAGTGTCTAGTAATCACTCCAAAGTGTCTGTTTATCCCTTTTTTAATGGCACAGTCACCCTGGTAAATGAATGGTTGTAGGTCCTATTAGGAAAGGCTGAAAGATTAATGATTAACTTTTTCACAATGTAGTCTAGTGATCTTGGCTGCCTTGATTCAAAGCAGTTAGGTCTGTAAATGGAATCAAGTTGGGACATTTATTGATGAGCCAAAATTCTCTGTGATTTAGTGATCAAAGCTAAACTTCTGTTTACTAGATCTAGAATCTTATGCTTATACACATTAAGTAAGGACTAGTAGATTTCACTTTTTTTTGTTGTTGTTTTGGAACACCTTGATCAAACAACTAGCCAGTTCCATAGTTAACTGCTAACCAGACCATTCTGATTACTGCTATGGCTTTTCTATTCTTGTCTCTTTTAAAGAATGTGTAGAAAAGTATTGAAATAAATATAAATAAGTCAGCACCATATGAATGAAATATTATCAATAGCTTTGATTAAAATTAGAGATTAAAGAATAAAAGAAAAATTCCACATATTTAAAGTTGTACCTATATATTTTTGAATAATTTATAGGTCAGAGAAAAATTTATACTGAAAGTAAAGCAATTCTTAGAGCAAAATCACAATGAAAGCAAAAAATATCTCAAATAAGTAAGCATAACACCCTCCACAAAATGTTTTATGAAAATTTATAGCACTAAAAATCTATACTAGGGAAAAAGCTGAAAGATAATAAAGTAGTGAGATCAGTCATTAATCTAGAAGTTTGAAAGTGAACAATAATGGCAAACAAAGTAGAGGAAAGGGAATGAAGATAAAAGACACAAATTAATAAAAAGCTAAAATATTGAGAAGATAAAATAAAAAGCTACATTACTCATTTCTTTTCTTAAAAATCATAAGAATCAGCAAATAAAACAGTAAATGTTTCCATGTTTAAAATGCATGATTGCTATGTGGACGTCTGTTTATTATGTTCTTTACATTTTTATGTTTGATATGTTTTATAATTAAAAAATCACTGAAAAAGAAGATATTGCATAAACATTCCCCTGTTCTCCTTCCTTTATTTTTAATCTATTAAAGAATTAAGAAAAAACTGGAAACATCAAATGTGCTATCCTCAATGAAAGGAATGTTTCTATATGAGGTTAGACAGGGACATGAGAGAGAAGATCTGAGGGAATAGTATATTTTAAAGTGCTTTTCTTTTTATGATGAAAAAAATGTAATAACCTTGTCACTTTAATCCCCTTTGCCTCTGTTGAGGAGACAGAAATAATTTTTGCTCTGGCAGATTCTGTTGTTTATCAGGAATTGCTTTTCCAACTGGTTTGCTGATTCTCATCCTGTTCAGGTGTGCTGTACCTCACAGCGGGTTTATTCCCAGTCTCTTGCCCCCATTTAGAGCAGTTAACATAGGGGAGACTCAACTACAGGCCCAGTTAACTTTTCCTGACTTCAATTCTGAATTTTCTCTATTGTATAATTATGGCAAGTTCAGGGTAATTCATTCTGTGCAAAAGGAATTCTTTTTTAAAATTTCAGGTTAATGTGAGGCTACAAACAACTACATTACAATGTTTGCATCTGTTAGGTAGAGTCCTTCTTATAGTCGTGTCCCACATTCAAGAGGTGTGCCATATACCCTTACGTTGGGCACATTAAGTGGATTACACCAACCCCCCTCTCTCTTCCTATGTCCTCTCCCATTCTCCCTCACTGCAACTTGAATTGAATTGTTTTTCTCGTATGTGGGTGTATATTAGATCATCTACCATCTTCATATTAGTATTTAGTACATTGGATACTTGCAAAAGGAGTTCTTGCCCTTCAAATTATTATAACCTAAAGTTATTTACATCAGTTCAGTTTAAAAAATTGTATAGAATGCTTATTATATTCATTTACAAATTATTATTATATTTCAGGCACTGCTAGATAATCTGAGAGTATTTCTTGTATTGACATTTGATACAAGGGGACTAAACTAGCCTAATTTTTCTTTAGCCAGAACACAACACTGTCTTCTTTTGAAAGAATTTTGGGGTATCCCCTTCCTTCCCTCCTTCCTTCCTTCCATTATTTAGCTCTTCCCTGCTGTCTCTTCAAACCACAGATGATTTAGTACTGTCATTTATTAAAGCAAAAAATATATAGATGAAAAATTTTCATCTCAAATACTGCCAAGGAAATAAATGTAATTATTAAAGTATTATATGGCCTTGTTATGGTGCAGTTTCACTTACTTTAAATAATATTTCTGTATTGTCTTATGATTTGAACTTATCTGTATATGTACTTAATCATTTAAACTCACAGTGTTGTGAGGCAGATATTGTATCTCTTTTACAAATGAGAAAATTAATGTTCCACGGTTTAAAATGTTGTTCATTGTTGAAGTAGGACTCGAGTCCCATGGTTGTAATCCAGGTCTGTATTCTATCCATCACACATGCTTTATCACATAAAGGCCATTGGCTTATGTCCTAAGTGATTTCTCCAGGTGAAACTCTATGTTAAATAATACCTTTAAAGGGTTTTAAACTTCTTTTTAGGTGTCTCCAAAATAAGACACTTTCACTAAAGCAAGAGACCTATGTATGTATTCAACTTTGAAACAATTTTTAAACACATGTACATGTTAAGACCATTTAAACAGAATATGAACATGTGAAATGAAAAATAGAATCTTTGTTCTTT
Organism: Otolemur garnettii; assembly: GCF_000181295.1. Lineage (NCBI taxonomy): Eukaryota > Metazoa > Chordata > Mammalia > Primates > Galagidae > Otolemur > Otolemur garnettii. The sequence continues at coordinate 51,525,523 of NW_003852397.1, forward strand.
CCATCAATTATTCTTTTCCCCCAAATTGAATTAAGGGTATCATTTTTTGGCATATCCTTCTAGAAATTCTATCTACCTACCTTTTTAAATATAGTTATGCATCGCTTAACAATGAGGATACATTCAGAGAAATGCATTGTTAGGCAATTTTATCTTGTGTGAATATCGTCTGTTTGCACAGACCTGGAGAAGATAGCTACTACACACCTAGGTTAGAGAGCCTATTCATCCATGGTCACTAACCTGTATAGCACCTTACTCTACTGAGTACTGCAGGCAACTGTAACACAGTGGTAAGTATTTATATACTTTAACACATCTAAACATTGAAAATGTACAGTAAAAATAAGGTATAAAGATAAAAAAAAAAAAGATACACATGTGTAGGTCACTTACCATGAATGGAGCTTTCAGGATTGGAAGTGACTCTGGGGTGAGTCAGTGAGTGAGAGGTGAATGCATGGCAAGGCCAAGGGCATTACTGTACGCTGCTATAGACCGTAAACACTGTACGCATAGCCTACACTAAATTTATATGTTTTATTTTTCTTTGATAATAAATTAGGCAGCCTACTGAAAGTTTTTGCTTTATAAACTCTTTAGTTTTTTGACTTTTTGACTCTTTTGTAGTAATACTTAGCTTAAAACAGGCACTCATCACACAGCTGCAGAAAAATATTTTCTTTCTTCATGTCCTTGTTCTGTAAGATTTTGTTCTATTTTGAATATATTTATTTTCACTTTTCACAAACACATACATTAGGTTAGGCTTACACAGAAACAAGATCATCAACATCTTGTCTTTCCCCCTCCACATCTTCTCTCACTGGCAGGTCTTCAGGGGCAGTAACACTCATGGAGCTGTCATCTTCTCTGACAACAATGTGTTCTTCTGGACTACCTCTTGAAAGACCTGCCAGAGGCTGTTAGATAGTGAACTTTTCTATTTTTACAAACAGAGTAACCTCTACAATAACAATGAAATGTATAGTATAGAAATACATAAACATGGTCATATATTATCATTATCAAGTAATATGTACTTTATGTAATCATATACACTATACTTTTCTTTTTCTTTTTTAAGTCTACATTGACAACTCATTTATATATGGTATTTTTACATGATTATCATAATAGTAGGTTTTCTTATACCAGTATCATGACAAACATATGAGTAATACTTTGTGGTATAAGATTATGACAACTATGATGGCAGATAATAGGAATATTTTAGTTCCAATGTGATCATATGTGACTACTATTGTATATGTGGCCGGCTTGACCAAAAAGTTGTTATGTAGAGCATGATGGTATGTTTATTACTTGTATGGATGTGTGTACTTTCAGTAAGGATATTAATTTAGATACAAGAGATTGTATACTACATGATGTTTTCACCTAATTTTTTTCAGTTTATATATGTGTATATTTTGAAGATACACATATCTTCCTCTGGGGAAGTGGTTTATGAGGTCAACATCCAGTCACCACTGTGGTCTGACTTGCTCTGACCTTGGTCATCCTTATTCTCATCTGTGGCATCATCTGACACTATCATGCTTGAGTGCCTTCTAAGACTTTTCACTCTGGGGAGCAAGAGTGACTTCTCCCCATCAGGGCCCCTACTGCGTCTATGGTGCTGTGTGCTTGCAGAGTCATCTGTGTGACATGTATATCCCAGGGAAGGATTGTACTTTAGTCTTTCCAAGGTAAATTCCCTATTTCTAGTCCTAATTATCCTATATGAGTAAGGTTCTGAGTAAAGGACCTGTTACCTGGTGCTATGGACTGAATTGTATCCCTCCAAATGCATGCATTGAAGTCTTAACCTTTGGTGTGATTATATCTGAAGATAGGATTTTTAGGAAGTTACTAAGTTTCCACGAAGTCATAAAACTAAGGCCCTCATCCAGCAGGACTATGTCCATATAAGAAGAAAAAGAAAACTCTCTCTCATTCTCTCTCTCAACACAACAAGTAAAAGTAAGTGGCCATCTACAAGCTAGGAAGAGAGCGGTCACTAAGAGCCAGATCAGTAGTCACCTTGATTTTATAGTCCTCAGCCTCCAGAGCTGTGAGATCAATTTCTGTCATTGCAGCTACCAGTGTTTTGTTTTGGCAGCCTGAACTGCCTAAGACATTTTGGTACTGGAGAGTGGAGTGCTGCTGTAATAAATGTCTAAAATTGTGGAAGTATCTTTGGAACTGGGTAATGGGTTAAAAAAAAGGAAGAATTTTGAGATGTGAGCTAGAAATACAGATATTAAGGGTGATTCCAGATGGAATCAGATGGAAAGACTATAAAACATTTTATTGGAAACTGAAGGAAAATTGATCCTTGTTATAAAGTGGCAAAGAACTCATCTTAACTGCATATTAACATTTTATAGAAGATAGACTTCAGAACTTACAAGCAATGAAATTGGATATTTAACTCAGGAGATTTCTAAATAAAAGTATTGAGTGAATATGTTGCTTCTTCCTGATTGCTTAGAATAAAATATAAAAGGAGAATAATGAATTGAAGGAGGAAATGTTAGGCAAAAAGGAACCAGAACTTGAAGATTTGAAAAATTCTCAGCCTGGACATATTGCAAAAAGTGAGAAAGTTAGTTCTGAAGAAAACATCAAGAGTGTGGCTGGCAAATGAGTTGATAAAAATAATAAATATGGCTTATGGACTTCATCAACCATCTCAGCAGAAGCCAGGAATAGAGATGGGATTACACCAGCAAATCCATTGCCACTTTGAACTGAAGAAGACAGAAGTGGTGGGATGGGCTGAAGGAAGCTGCCACCCTTCGTGGACCCTGCAGGTCTAGACCATAAAACTACTTGGCTTCAAACACGCACTATGTTCCAAGAAGAGGGAAAAATGACCTGGAAAGTAAATAATTTGGAGATAATCAACATGGTCACTCTCACCAAAAATTCAATGGCCAAGGCTATTTCTTCTTCAGTTTCAAAGGGTGGATCTGCTTATTGAATACCCAGACCAGAAGGACTATGCCCAGTACCTCAGAGACAGTGCACCCTTGCAAAGATTCGTGTGGCTAGGCCCTTCAGAAACATGACAGGGTGGGGATATGCCCAAATGCTATAAGATTGGTGTTGCCACCTATTAATCTGGAGAGCAGAATACCACACCAAAAGAATTATTCTTGAGCCTTAAGATCTAATGGAATTTGCCTTGCTGGGTTTTGAAATTATGATACATTTGTCCTTTGTTCCTTCTAATTTCTCCCTGTTAAATGAGAATATCTATCCTATATTTGTCTTACTACCATATTTTGTAAGTAAACAACTTGTCTAGAGAGGACTTTTGCCTTGGGAATAACTAACTATATACCTCTAGTATCATTAGTATCTGATTTAATGATATTTAGATGAGATTTGGGGCTTTACATTGATATTCAAATGATATAATACTTTGGTACTATTAGGATGGACTTAATGCATTTTTCATGGAAGAAGGGCATATGTTTGATGGAAGCAGGGAAAATTGCTATAAGGTGAATTGAGCCTCCTGCCCAAATTAATTTGTCAAATCCCTGACCCCTAGTGTAACTGGAGATAGGGTATTTGGGAAGTAATAAAGGTTAAAAGAGGTCAAAATGGTGGAGCCCTAATCTGATAGGATTGTGGCTCTATGAAAAAAAAAGATCTCTCTCTCTCTCTCTCTCTCTGACCTAATAAGAAAGTGGCTATCTATAAACAAGGAAGAGAGCTCTCACTAGGAACCAGATAAGTTGATAAGGAACCAGCCACCAGAACGGTGAGGAATACATTTCTGTTGTTTAAGCTACCTAGGCCATGGTATTTGTTCATGGCAACTCTCAAAGACTAAAACACTTGGTAGTTGTAAAATGACTAGAGACAATCAAAAGTTCATGAAGTAGAGCAAAGGGGAATGGAACCATACTGGTGGTGTGTACTGTGAGGTTGGAATCCCCGAGACAACAAGTCAAGAAGTACTATGCTAAAAGTCAAACTTTTTCAGGAATTAAAGTTTACACATCTTTTTTCTCCTATCCATAATCATTGTCATCTTACTAGCAGTGAAGTGACCCTTTCTCTAGCAGGAATGCTCAGATATTTTCACTACATACTCCTATCAATAGAGGAAAATGAAGCAATGTTCCAATAGTTATAGGAAGAAAAGCTAAAGGGATAAGTAGCTTATGAAAGCTAAAATCCTCATATGTTTATCTTAAAGCATGTGAAACTGTCATTCTTCTTCTTAATGTATTTGTTTTTACATAAAATAACAATTAAATTTACTTTCCATGGGATAAAATGCGTACCTCTACAGGAGAGAAAGATATGGCATGTTTATCCCATACTTTATATATGGACCTCCCTTCCTACGACTCATCTGCAGTATAACGTTGCCCCCTCTCTGGAGGGGTGGATCCTGGCTCAGAAAGTCTTAGGAAAGAACTCCAACAGGCTTAGAGGATAAGGAGGTCTTTTCTTTGCACAGAAGGATATTTGTTGGCACCTTACAAAACTGAAATAGAAAATAGATTATACTACCTTCCTAGGTTCTTGCTAGAGACAGCTCTTCAAAATTTTCCATTCTTCTGACTTTTCTCTCAGTGTGGGAGTCACAAACATAGGGCTTGAATTTAAACAACAACCCTCTGGGACAAAACAATGCTTGAGAGGGATGGAATGAAAAGAACTAAAAACCAAAAATTATGTGAATCCCTGAAGCTGTTGCCACTTGTCTCCATCAGTGTACAAGCACAGGTATGGACAGAAAACTCTTTTGTCATTACAACAAGAGCCAGAAAATAAGTTCGCTTCAAGTGTACTAATGCCATTCATCTGATTTTGAAAGTTCCACTTTGTGGCAGTTTTCGGTATTGATGTTCTGAGGTGCCTGCACAGGATCAGTGGTACTGGAATGATTCACTTAAGCAATGCGATGTACACTCTCTGTCACGGTATAACCTTCACTCAACTCTCCTCGTCCCGGAAATGCAATACTGTGTATATTCCTTGCAGAAAATGATTCACGATAGTATAGTTCATGCTCATTCGTGTCAGTTAACATCTTGTAAAAACTGTGCTGGGACTTTACAGAACTAAAAATGATGATAATTTGGCACAGTTAATTTTTTACTAGGAATGCCAGGCAGAGTTTCAGAGTATTCTTAAAGAAATGCGTACCGTAGTATTGTGATAATCATTAGTTTTGAGGTCCCTCATAATTCCCTTTCCTATTCAAATATGAGTTGGGGTTTAGGGTGAAAACTAATAGCCTATAGAGAATTCTCAGTCACTCTAGGAAAATTTTTAGATTGTTCTTGAGGCTCAAATTGAAGTTTTCGTGAGGTTGAGGAAAAATGAGACCTTTCTGATTTGCACAGAAGTTAAGACATCCAGACATAGCATGCACACATCTATCCATCCGTCTTTTCTGACTCCCATTTATTTATTTTTCCACATTGAATAGTTTATGAAGGCCTAGTAAAGTTACTCATATTCTCTCACATACTCTAAATAAATTTCCAGGCCAATTGTTATCATTATAAACAGCAAAAAGTCATAAAGATTTATTATGTGCCTGAATTCAAACTAAAGAGGGATTTTAACCAGTTTTATGAAAATATTTCAAATTGTATATAAAACAGCACATTGTACCCTATGACTGCACTATTATACACAGCAATGGTTTAATAAAAAAATATGAAAAAAATCAAATTTCTGAAATCATTGAGAATTGACAGTAGTAAATTGAAAGAAATGATTTATTAAAATAAACTTACAATGAAAAGCAAATGAACAAATAAAAAAGCAAAAAGGAAATTATCTGGGTATCCTGGCTGGAATCTGTAGTGCCACCTACCTGGGAGGCTGAGGTAGGAGGATCACTTGAACCCAAGAGTTGGAGGTTGCTGTGAACTAGGTTGAGGCTACGGTTCTCCATCCTGGGCCACAGAGTGAGACTCCATCTCAAAAAAAAAAAAAAAAAAAA
>NW_003852397.1:51531528-51540296 GCF_000181295.1 Otolemur garnettii
AAAAAAAAAAAAAAAAAAATCAAAAAAAGGAAACAAAGGAAACAAAACTTAAGCACTAAAAACTGTGTCTTTTAAAGAGAATTAGTTTTGGAATTATATACGTATGCCTTAAGTATTTAATACTTAACAGCAGCTGTCAAACTATGTTCCCTTGAGAAACTAATGTTCAGTTAGCTAGACTGTCATTATGTATTCTAAAAGTCATAACTGTTATACAGTAGAATTTCTGTAAGTTGACCACCTAAGGGACTGTAACTGGTCAACATATAGAGGTGGTCAATACAAGGAACTAGGCCTATTGTACTAATACTTACCTGTGCATGGTGGTCAATGCAGGGAGGTGGTCAATTATGGAGTTTCTACTGCATTTATTTTTCCAACCATGTGAATAATTTTTTAACAGAACACAAGAAGAAAAAATAATAAAATTGAGAATAAGTGGCTAGAAATTTCAGTGGCAAGGTAATTTAATATCTATTTAATACAGTAACAAAACTGAATGGGGCTTGTATTTTACTTTTTAATTTCATTTTTCTGATAATTCAAATTATATTTTACCAAATTATCTGTCTATGGATATTGGGAATAAAACAAAAGAAAGCAATGGTAATATCAGTAAAAATTATCCACAATCACATTATTTTAAGAAGCATTGTTCTAAAATTTTCTTGATTAAAGCTTAGATAACAGAAATCAATGTTCCAAAGCTCCCCATGCCCATGGCATAGGCTCATACTCAGTCAGAATATGAACTTTTTCCATGTGAGACCCAAGTGCCTCCTCTATCTCATTTCAGCTTTAATAACATTTTATATATTTGTTTAATGACTATTTAATTTTCTTGTTTTTAATGATTTCATATGAAGAAAGAATGATTTTTTTTTTTAAATTTCATCTTACAAAGTATCCTTGACCTTGAATTGTCATTGCACCACAGCCTATAAACCATAATGATGATAATAAGTTTTCATAAAATATATCTTCTACACTTCCTGACAGAATAATAAAATCTGTGCTGAAACTCACAACACTGTTTCTTTGGTAACGCTGGTGAAGGAGCTGCCTGGTTAACACTGCAGACAAATCTTCCATTAGCAGCCTGCCTGTCTAGTGGCATAGTGTCCCCAGAGGGTGCTCCACTCACCTGTGGGCTCAGGTGTCTGAAGGCTTGTCAAAGCGTTGGCACATGCAAGATTCAGAGAGCTGGAGTCCCCTGGGAACCTCTGGGGTTTCACACCAGGGCTTCCTGATGCTCTTTTACGACCAGTACCTCTTCAAGATCCTTCCTGAAATCACACGAGGGCACCACCCAAGTAAGGCTCTTGCACAAGCCTATAAATGATAACCATTCTTCAGGCTGAATGTGGGGTATTTTAGCCAGAGAAGTCAAGTTTTCTAAAAAGAATTGGTGAGACTCATTTGAAGGAAGGCCATGGAAGATAGTGCTTCAGGCATGAGTGTGTGCCGGAGCTGCTGTTTGAAGTCCTTAGTACATCCATCCCACTCCTAGCTTCCCCTTTTCCTATAGAAATCTTCTAAGGGAAACACTCCTTTTAAATTCATGAGAGTTCCTATGTTTGATCAGCTGAATGGGATGTTGGACAATACAAAAGACAGAGGCCAGCAGAAAATAGCAAATAGGAAACAGAACCAAGACACTGTAGTTCTCCATGCTTGAGTGAGGAAATGAATGCTTTCCCCACGGATACAACTGATATGGGCTGACTTGCTCCCCTCACTCTCATAAAGTGATCCTCTAATCCCCAGTACCTTACAATGTGACTGTGTTTGGAGATGGGCCCTTTAAAGAGGGAATCCATTTAAAATGAAGACCTTAGAATATGCCCTAATGTGTTATAACTGATGTCCTTATAAAAGGAAAACATTGCTTAAATGTAATAATCAGTTCACGAGGTATGTGTGTATCAAAATATCATGTTGTATATCTTAAGTATTGACAGAAAAATTAATTATTTTTAAAAGAGGCTATTAGGACATATGGGGAGATACCAGGGATATTGCTTATAGGAAAAGAGCATGTGAGAACACAGAGAGAGGCAGCCAGCCATCTGCAAACCAAGGAGAGAGGGATAGAGAGGCATCAGACAAAAACAAAGCTGCCAGTGCCCTGATCTGGGACTTATAACCTACAGAAGTATGAGAAATAAATTTCTTTTGTTTAAGCAACCAGTGCTATAATATTTTGTTAAGGCAGCATTAGTAAACATACCTACATCTACATATGCACAGATAAAATCATACTCTATTTATATGTCTTATGTTTTATGATCTGGAGGATAAACAAAATATAAATACATAAAAGTAAAGAAGCAAATCTGTGGGCCCATACGCAATGTGAAGGTCAATTACCTTAAGCAGCTGCCCTTGGACTTCACTCATGCCTTACATCGTGAATGACACATATGCCTACTAGTAAAAGAAATGGTTTATTGGGCTTTTTCCTTGTGGACAGAAGTGAATAGAGTAGGATTTTAAACCTGGTGATGATATGCAATTTGTGTCAGAAATTGCAACTTGAACAGAACATGAAAGATGGCTCAATGCATCCTCAAAGAAAAAGCCACTCTCTTTTTAGTGGAGTGGTCTTTCCATTTCCATGTGTAAGTTGATAGTTTTCACCTTAGTTTTGCTCTTCGGACAATCAAAAGAATGTGTCATAATTATGATGACTGTAGAAAAGTTAATTTATATGAATTTCAGAGGCCATTTAGACATTTATTTATTCATTCAAGAACTACATTTTAGTACCTCTTATGTGTTGAACATTATGGTGATTCCTAGAAATATGGTTCATGTCATAATCAAGATAACATTCTGTAGTGTCTGAGAGGGACTTAGGAATTGGGGAGTAAAACATTGGGAAGCAACCCATTCAATAAATGCAATTATAATAGATTCTATGCTAGAAAGAGAATAGTGGAGGATGAGAGGATTTTGATGTAAGTTCTAAATGATGAGACCAAGTAGATCTATGAAGAGCTAAGGGAAGATGGCTCCAGTGAGAGGAGACATAAAAGAAGCAAGATTCAGCTGCATCTATCTGAGAACCAGTAGGTGTGAGTTCTAAGAAAAATATATGTATTGCACTAACACAAAGAGAAGAAATCATACATAAATTGCGAAACCTGAAGCAAGATGGCTACCACCTTAATTGACACAAAGAGGTGAAAAGATGGCATTTCACAGAGAAAGGACTGTGTGATGAAAGATGAAAATATGGAGAGACATGATCAAAACAGTGCATAAACAAAAAACAATACTTAGCATTAACAGAGGCATCGTGTTCCTCAGATACTATAGTTTATATAAATTATCCTGTTTAGTCTTTAAAGAAGCCCAAGTAAGTACTATTATAACCCCATTTTATAAAGGAGATAATTGAGATTTATGTAATTTATACACTTTGCTCAACTTCAAAAAAAGCTCTAAAGAAACGGAACGGCCATGTTAAGGGATCTAAAGTATGTTCAGTACTAGTCTGAGAGCCATTAGAAGTTTTAAGTGGAGCCATAATATGATCAGAGTATGCCCTGGGAAAATAAATAATGCAGAGAAAAATGTGGCATATCATAATGGACCACACTGGACTTGGAGAATCAAGTCAAGAACTTTTCAGTAGGTTAGGAGCAGAGGTTAAAAGGGTTTCTATCAAAGTGCTGTCGATAGAGAATAATATAAGAGCAGAGGCATTAGAGTAATGGCAAAGGTAGTAACTGTGTGATTAGTAAAAGCATGATGGAGCAAGAGAGAGAATGAGTCCAGTTTTGTGAATCTCCGAATGTCTTAGCTGATGGTATGCCACTAATGGTGGGATACAAATGGAGTAGATTTGGGTTCAGATAATCTAATATAAGTTATGTGTACATCAAATATAAATATTTCCAATACTCGCTCTGTACAAGGGTAGGATGGGCATCCTAGCAAAGCAAGAGTATTATCAGTGTTCACCTCACTTTCACCTCATCATTAGTGAATGTTCGTAGACCTCCAACCTGGCATAGCAGATGTTTTCTGCATGTCAGAAGGGAGTTGAGATATAAGAAACACCGCTTTGCATTGTAATAGTTTTCTAATTTTAACTTTGTATAATTTACGTAATTATGGGATATTGTTTGCAAAACTGACCATACTTACATATACCTCCTTCTGTGCATGACCCTTTGAAGTGTTATAGTAGCTTCTCTCATGAAAAGGTAGATTTCAATCTCTTGAGTTTGGACTGGATATTACTTGCTTTTGACTAATAATGTGGGGGAATAATTTTGTACCAGTTTGGGGACTAGGACTTATTTGCTCTCAAAACTTTCTGCTTTGTGCAAAAACTTTGGCCAGTCTGCTGAACAATGAAAGATATGTTGGCCAGACACACTCGGTGCCAATGTAAACATTGGACATGTGTGTGAGGCTGCCTTAGATGAGGTAGCCTCAATCAACCTGTTAGCAGAGCACTGGTGAGCACTGTCAGTACAATCCACGCCTGCTTAGATAACCAGAATTGCTCAGCTAACCTATGGACTTGTGAGCAACAGTAATATATAATTATTGTGTTATGTCAGTAAGTTTAGGAACGGTGGTTATACAGGAATAAATGATTAATATAGTATTATACACATGAATAGTCTAGTAAAATTTTGAAATATAGATTGAAAGAGAAAATATAATGAAAATCATTCATGTTCCCACATAAATAAGATATTAACTCTGTTTTGGTACAATTAAATCTTTTCACAATTAGCTCACAATGAAAATTTGCTAAGACACTATACTTTGTTTTTTTTTCACTTAATAAGATGCATTAACATTATGCAACTTTCCTTGAAAATGAATATACTTCTACAACTACTTTACCTTTATATGTATGTCCGCCCATGGCCTGTCTGTCAATAGACATCTGAAATTCTCCAAATGTACTTTTTCTCCCATGTCTTCTTTGATTGAAGTATGGGCCAGATAAAATATGTGCATTTATTGGGGAAACTTACATAAAGTATAACACCTCGGCAGGAAGCAGTACACATTTTAGTCTGGCCCCATAAGTAGGAGACATGTTTTTAATGGAAGGAAAATATGTCGTGAGTAACATTCAAATTGTCAAATTTGGTGAAGTATGATCCAAAGAAGGTCATTGACTATGGTAGGCAGAAAGTCAAAAGGAAGGAGAGGGCTGAGTTATTAGTATTTTTCATTTGTTAAATTAATGCTTAAAATGCTACCTTTTAAATAAGAAAGTAATGATAATCAAAAACCTATATCTTGCCCATATGGGAATATGGTAAAAACAAATGATCTCAAAGCTGACTATAGCATCAGAAAGAGATCCACTTTGTTTGATCTTTTATGAAGGATGAATTAGACATGAATAGTCAGGGGAAAATAACTTTTTCAATAAATATTTGTTAAATATTCTCTCTCTCTCTCTCTTTTTTTTTTTTTTTGGCTGGGGCTGGGTTTAAACCTACCACCTCTGATATATGGGTTGGGCGCCCTGCTCCTTTGAGCCACAGGCACCTCCCCTGTTAGACATTCTTATGCTTATGATGTCTTTCCTTCCAGGTACTAAAAGGAATACAAATAAATAGATTGCATAGGTACATGGGTCTCTTACTGTGTACTGAAAGTATGTGTTATATAGATAGTATCCTCTGAATTCCCCACAAGCCCCTGCATTAAAGATCTAAAATTTCCAAGGAGAAAATTTAACCAATAAATAAACCTTTATTGTGCATAAAGTTTTATTGTGATATTAGGAAGAATAGAAATCCATGAAGCAAAAACAGCATAAGTTTCTTAAAAGAGTGTTCTGTTACTAAATTAACTTCTCATGTCCTTGACTGATTTGGCCAACAAAGGCAACCAAAATTCCAGATAACACCAGTATGAGAAATGAGGGAGATAGAGAATGTTAAAATAGTGAGTGACCCATTGGTATGTCTAAATGGTTAGCATATGTCTGAGGTGGCAGTGGCTGGTATAGCCATTGTTCCCTGACTGGTCATCTCCTGTTCTGAGAATAGATTTATACACTTACTACAAAGTGCCAATAATGTGTCCAAGAAAAGCTGGAAAGATTTGTCCTGAGCTTCTAATTATATTTATGAGAAAGAGATAAGAATCGATAATCTTAATAAATTTACATAATAAGAAGTAAGGGTCTTAATTACAAAAAGAATGAATTGAAACTTAACAACAGAAGGAAAAACAAGAGAAAAAAAAGACCTGTGAATAATTATTATGAGCAAAAACAAAATGAAATAGGGTGTCTAAATGTATTCAAATTGATAAGTTATAAATGAGATTAACTTGCTGATCAAAGAAAGGTTCTCATATTGGATATAAAAAGGATCCAATAAAATCAGGTCACCACAATATATATTAAATATAAAAATACATAAAAGTAAAATAAAAGAAATATAAAATTACATCAGAAAAAATACAAAAGTGAAAAATCTGGTTTAGCAGTTTAGGGGAACATATTTAAGGAACAAAAAGAAACACTCTTGAATATGAAAGAGAAAAATAGGTCAATACAATATTCTGGTTCTTTAAAAATATGTTAAGATGTATGCCTCTCTGGAAAGACTAGGCAAATAAAAGAGAAGGAAAGGGTAAAATAGAAGTACTTGAATAATCATAAAATATCACTATAAATAACCTTTTGCAAATACATTTTTAAATCTAAATTAAATGTTTCTGAAAAAATATAAAATCTCCACACTTATTGTAAAGAAAATAGATTTCAGTAGAAAATACAGTATTTAAAAAAATTGAAATGTTATCAATGTCCTTTTCACGTATACATACAAAAACACTATATCTCATAAACATAAGATTTTTTTTTCTATCAAACATAAAAGAAGTAATAAAACATGAAGGTAAAACCCATTATTTCAAAATTGAAAACATTTCATAGGCCAAAATATTTTAAATGGGCAGTATTAACCTATGAAGAGAAAAATAGACCAATAGTAAAAGGTAGAGAACCCCTAAAAGTTACATACTGTAACCTGAATATATGATAGAGTTAGCAGCACAAACTGCTCAATAAACAATTGATTATTTAATAGATAACATTAAGAAACCTGAGTCACTGCATTAACAAAAACATATGTTTTCCTACTTTGCACACAGCATAAATGGGGAGATTAAATCATAAAGATCATGGGATAAGAATACTAGGGAATATTTTTAGGACCTTCAGGTCTAAAATGAGTTCTTAAATAAAACACATAATGAAAAAACACATAGAAACTATAGATAACTATAGATATTCAGGGAAATATTAAAAATCACTATAAGAAAAATGAAAAAAAAAAACACACTGACTTTAGCATACCCTGACTACACCCCCAGCTCACACAAATGGTACCAGACAGTTTAGGGAAGTGGAAATCTGACTGGCAAGTAAGCACATGAAGACATGCTCTCCCTTGGTATTAATTGAAAAATGATATTTAAACAATAAAATATATCATGCTGATAAATATTAAAACCTCAATTATTGCAAATATTAATAGGGTAGTAAGAAATGTGAATTTTTTTTTTTTTTATTGTTGGAGAGTCATTGAGGACACAAAGAACTGGGTAACACTGATTGTATTTGTTAGGTAAAGTCCATCTTATAATTGTGTCCCCAAGAGTTGTGTCATAGCTCGTGACCCTCTACCCCCCCTTCTCCTTCCCTCTTCCTGCACTCCTTTTCCCCCACCCCCCACTGTGTACTCCTTGATTGTTCTCACATCAGAACTGAGTACATAGGATTCTTGCTTCTCCATTTTTGTGATACTTTTCTAAGAATAATGTGTTCCACTTCCATCCAGGTTAATACAAAGGTTGTAACGTCTCCATCTGTTTTAATGGCTGAATAGTATTCCATGGCATACATGTACCACAGCTTGTTAATCTATTCCTGGGTTGGTGAGAATTTAGGCCATTTCCACATTTTGGTGATTGTAAATTGAGCTGCAATAAACAGTCTAGTGCAAATGTCCTTATGATAAAAGGATGTTTTTTCTTCTGGGCAAATACCCAGTAATGGGATTGCAGGATCAAATAAGAGGTTTAGTTTGAGTTCTTTGAAGATTCTTCATACTTCCTTCCAAAAAAGTTGTATTAGTGCAATTCCACCAGCAATGTAAAAGTGTTCCCTTCTCTCTACCACATCCATGCCAGCATCTGCAGTTTTGAGATTTTGCAATGTGGGACATTCTCACTGGGATTATGTGATATTGAAGGGTGGTTTTGATTTACATTTACATTCTCTTGATAAGGGAATAGGCATTTAATTGTCATTTTCTTAGATATCAGGTTTATCTGAACCATAAACCAAGCTTCTTTACTCCAGGATTCCCCATAATATTTGTTATGTTAAAGAAGTGTCATTTTCAAAGGAATCTCTGGACGAAGTTTCACAAGACTATTTGCCTCTAAATATTTTTATGGAGTATGTTATTTAAAAAACTATTTTGAGAACTCCAGTAGGAGAAATTCTAAACTAAGGAATTGCTTTATCCCATTTGATGTTGCCTATGTACAGCTAAGTTCAACTTAGAAACTAAGAAACATCAATTTTTTGATCGCCCAAGATTCTATACAAACCTAGAAAAGAGTTGCTCTTTCTAGTTTCTTATCTATATTGTACATTTTAATGGTGAAATAATTATATGTTCTAGTGTTTCTAGATACAGCTGAAGAGACTTATACTGCCACAAGACTCATTAGGAATCAATAACATTTGATTTTTTTTTTTT
>NW_003852397.1:51540453-51550610 GCF_000181295.1 Otolemur garnettii
CCCTCCCTCCACCCATTCCCCCCTCCCTTCTCCCTCCTCCCTCCCCATCTTCTTAGGCTATTTGGTTATAGCTTTAATAACATTTGATTATATACAGTTTACCGGTGATTTGCTCAATTAGCTCTTGCAGAAGTATGTTATTCACTTTGTGGGATATAGAGTCATTTTGTGTTAAGAACAATTCCAGGATAAGAGCTGAGGTTTTCTTATCAGCTAAAATGTATTTTTTGTTATTACTGCTACTTACAGTAATGTTAAGTGAAAGTATCACAATAATTGTCAGTAATGATTTTATTAAAGGACTTTCAGCCTACACTTACATTTTCTTGATAAGGGGGTAGGCATTTAATTGTCAATGTCTTTATGTTTACATCAAATATAACCCAACATATTCAAAGAAAAATAGGTCAGGTTGGATGCAAATCCTTTTAAATTAGACTTGTTTGGTGGTAATAATGTATGTTTACATACCATATCAGTTTGTTCACAGTATATGTTTGTAAGATTCTAGGCTGAGGCTGAGTGTAGTAACTGGGGCCTATAATCCTAGCAGTCTGGGAGGCTGAGGCAGGTGGATTCCTTGAGCTCACGAGTTGGAAATCAGCCTGATGAAAAGTGAGACCCTGTCTGTACTAAAAACAAATGAATGAATAAATAAATAAATAAATAAATAAATAAATATCATACCTGGCCATTGCAGCAAGTGTCTGTTGGCTCACCTACTTAAAGGCTGAGGCAGGAGGATGATGTGAGCCCAGGGGTTTAAGGTTGCTGTGAGTTATGATGCCAGGGAACTCTATTCAGGGTGACAGAGTGAGACTTTGAAAAAAAATGATAATTCTAAGATGGAGTAAAAGATCAACTCAGATTCAAGGAGAAATATGTAAAAGACATTAAAATGCTTTGTGAATACTTTTCATGGAAAGATGAGAAGCTATGAACCTATTCTTCTCACGTAAGCTTGTGTTGTGGCCCAAAGGATAGAAATTAACAGTAATTTATTTCTGTATTATTAAATGTGTGTGTGGGGGGGGAGTAATAAAATAACTCTCTCTATATAACTCTAATTAAAGAGGAATGGTGTGGTACAATGGAAAGATCACAAATTTTCATGTTCACCAAAAGATGTTCAAAATTGAGCAGAGTAGTATGATTTTAGTAACTAAAAACTGAAAACTAACTAGATATCTATCACTGGTGTAATGGATAAATAAATTGTGGTATATTTATGCACTGGAATAGTATACAACAATGGAAATAAAGGAACTAAAAATACGTGTAACAATATAGACAAATTTCACAGGCAACAATAGGGAAAATAAGTCAGACACAAACAAATATACAGTAGGTTCTTCATATCCATGGGTTCTGCATCTGTGGGTTCAGTCCAATACAGATAAAAAATATTCAGCAAAAAAAAAAAAGATATTGCTTCCGTACTGAACCCACACAGATATTTTCTTGTCATTATTCCTTAAACAATACAGTACAATGATTGTCATAGCACTTACATTGTGTTACTTACTGTAAGTAACCTAGAGATGGATTAAAGTATCTGAGACATTGTAAGTAGTTTATGTGCAAATACTAATCTATTTTCTATAATGAAAAGCATCTGTGGATGTTGGTGTCTGCAGGGATTCCTGGAACCCAGCTCTGGCAGATACTGAAATGTGGCTGTATTTCATATGTGTGTGTGTGTGTGTGCATGCATATGTATTCCTATAATACACTTTATGTATGCAGACATAAAATTATGGTGTTGGAAGTCAATATATCAAACTACTTGGGGAGAAGGAGAGGAAATGAAGAAGGTTTAGTATAGGGAGGGGACATCTTCTGGGGTAGTGGCTGTTTTCCTTTTATGACCTGGACCATGGTTACCACGTGGTCTTCACATTGTGGATAATCCACTCCGCCGAGTATTTATTTTGAGCACTTTCCCTATGAGCATCATTTTTCTTTGAAAGTGAAAAAGATTTGGGAAAGCAGGCCATTCTGATTTCAAATTCTAAATTATCTTCCAAGGCCTTGGTAAAAAGTTATTTAATGCTTGGAATCTTGGTTACCTCATTAATTTAACAAGCAGGAATAACATAATCGGGAACAAGACATGTCAACCTACCTGCTGATGTGATGCACTGGGAAGAGGTCAGCAGAAACAACTGGAAACATGATCCTGATTTCCATCCTTATAGATTTATTTTTTCCACAAGGTCATATATATAGGGTGATAAAATATGTAACATTGGGGAGGGGGCCTTCATTTAGCAAAAAGTACCTAAGATTCATCCATGTTGTTACATGAAATACATTTTATTCCTTTTTAGTGATGAAGAGTATTCCCGTGGGTAAATATATCTCAGTTTGTTCACCTATGTTAAGAGATTTCTGGGTTGTTTCTAGTTTTTAAAGTTATGAACAAGTTATTACAACATATATGTATAGGAGTTCTTAATATTATAAGTTTTTATTTATTTGGGGAAAATACCTAGGAGTAAGAATGCTGAATCATACACTAGTCATATACTTAAATATATAAGAAAAAACCAAACTGTTTTCCAAGTTGGAAATACCATCATGCATTGCCCTCAGGTATGTATGAAATTTCAATTTCTCTACATCTCACCAGTATTTATCTCCTTTTGGATTCTATTCATTTTTTTCTCTCTCTCCCCATTCCAATATTTGTGGCATCTCATTGAGATTTTAATTTGAATTTTTCTAGTGCCCAGTATTAGTTAATATCTCTCCATATACTTCCGTGTTATTTATATATCTTCTTTCATAAAGTATCTTATCATATCTTTTGCCCATTATTTTAAAATGAACCTTTAAGATGGTGTATTTACCTACAGTTACAAGAAATAATAGGGAAATACAAAGCAATCCTATGTACATTTACTAAGTTTCCATCAACGGTAACATCTCACAAAACTATAATACAACACTAGCCTACTGAAATTGACATCTTCAAGATGCAGAATACTGGGCTGTGCCTGTGGCTCAAAGGAGTAGGGAATCAGCCCCATATGCCGGAGGTGGTAGGTTCAAACCCAGTCTGGCCAAAAACTGCAAAAAAAAAAAGAAAAAAAAAAAGATGCAGAATATTTCCAACTCTGCAAAAGTCAGTCATGTTACCCTTGAGCCATGCCCACTTCCTTCCCACCATTGTGTGATAGGCTTTCTATGCTGCTAATAATTTTCTTTGCTATAAGTCTACGTTGATATTCACAATACTCTTGCTTTCCTTTGATTGTTTTTAGATGTATCTTTTCCCATTCTTTCACTTTCAACCTGCTTATATCATTATAATGAAACTGCATTTATTATAGATAGCTTATGGATTAAATTTTTTAATCAATCTTGCCAATGTTTGTCTTTAAATGTAAAGTTCTGCCTTTTAGTCATTTAGGTCACTTTCATTTAATGTGCTTGTCAATATGTTATGGCTTAAGACTTCTTTTTAATTTTTGTTTTCTGTTTGTATTTTTGTTCTTGTTTATCTGTTTTCTTTGTCCTATCCTTCTGTGGCTGATTTACCATTCTTTAGGAATTCCTTTTTCATTTTTCTTTTTCAATATACTAAAAAACAATATAGTTTTTTATAGTTTTTTAATGTATTAATTTGTGTAGCTTTTTTAGTAGTGGTTAAAAATGTTGCATTATATATAAGTAACTTATTACTGATGACTGGTGTTTACTTTTCACCAGTTTGAACAAAGTGTAGAAACGGTAACTATATTTAAGTCCCGTGTGCTCTTATGTTTATAATAAAATTATCTTTAATATTTCCTCTACATACCTTTTGAATCACACTGGAAAGTCATAAATGTTGCTTCAACTGTCAAACAATTTAGAAAACTCAGAGAAAAAGAAAACTGTATTGTATTTACAATTTTAACTCTTTCTATCATTCTTTGTTATTTCTTTGTGTTACAAGATTTCTCCTTTTATTATTTTCTTGGTTTTAGAGAAACTCTTTAGTCATTTTTTAAGTATAGGTCTGTAGCTAACAAATTTTCTTAGTTTCTTTTTTTTTATTTGAGAATCTTCTAATTAGCTGTTAATTTTTGAAATATACTTTCACTGAAAAACAATTTTTCAGTTTTTAGTTGACAGATTTTTTTTTTTTCTTCCTAGCTCTTGCAAAATATTCTGTTACTTCCTTCTGGTCCTCTCGGTTTCTGATAAGAAACATGTTCTCACTAGAATTGTGTTTTTTCTATAAGCACACATTTTTCTCTCATTGCTTTCAAGATTTTTGCCTTGCCTTTTGTTTGTAGAAGTTTGGCCATAGTGTAATATAAAGATATATATATATATATATACACACACACACATATATATACACATATATGCAGAATATATATATGTAGAAGTTTTAGCCATAGTGTAATAAAAAGATATATATATATATATAAACACACATATATGTAAATATACACACACACACATATATATATATATATATATATATATTTGGGGAAGGGGGTTATCTTGTCTAGGTTATACTTAACCTTCCTGAATCTTGTTTCCTGTCAAATTTGAAAAATTTTCAGCCATATCTTTCAGCTTTATTGAAGTATAATTAAGAAATAAAACTTACATATATTCAAGGCATACAATGTGATGTTTTGATATATAAATGTGTGTGTATACACATATATATATGCACACACATACATAACATATATACATTGTAAAATGATTACCACAATCAAGTTAGCTGCATAGTCATCACCTTTTTTAAATTTTAAGTTAATATGAAGGTACAGATGATTAGGTTACAATGTTTGGGTTTGTTAGATAGAGTCCAAGTTGTAGTTGTGCCCCTCACCCAGGAGGTGTGCCACATACCCTGCCCTAGGTGGGAGCACACCAATCCTCCCTCATCCCCACCCCAATGAGTTTACTGTATTTTTCTCTTATGTGGGCATGTGTTTGTTTGTCAACTGGTTTCATATTAGTATTGAGTATGTTGGATATTTGCTTTGCTATTCTTAGTCATCACCATTTTTAAAGTCCATTTTAGCCTCCTTGTTCTTTTTCTTTTCTTTTTTTCTGAGCCTCTGATGACATGAAAGCCAGATCTTTTTTATAATCCTAAAAGTCCCTAGGCTCTGTTAATTTCTTTTCATTCTATTTTCCCTCTGAACAATAGTTCAGATTGGCTAATTATTTTATCTTTGTCCTACAAGTCGCTACCACCTTTATCATTGTTGTTTCTTTCTATCTCTTTGTTCCTTTTCCTTAAATCCACATTTTCTGCGATTTAAATAATTTATATACTTATTCTAGGTTTCTTTTGGTTATTGTTGCATTATGTTTCTTTTGTAACCACTTATTTTTAACCTGTGTACTTATAATTAAATTGATTTCTTATAAATCACATAATTGTTTATTTCCTTTAACCTTATCTAAGTGTCTATTATATAAATGATGTTTTAGACCACTGAAATTCAATTATTGATGTTTGTATTAAAATATATCATATTATCAGTATTTTTTTTTTTTTTGCAGTTTTTTCTTTTTGGCCGGGGTTGGGTTTGAACCCACCACCTCCGGTATATTGGACCTGCGCCCTAGTCCTGAGCTACAGGCACCACCCTATCAGTAGTTCTTTTCTTTGTGTTTGTCTTTTTTTTTTTTTTTGAGAATATTCTTATTAGCCCTTAATTCTTGAAAACTCTTAGATTAATTGAACATCGAACTCAAAGCACTCTGTATATTGATTAATTGATGCCTCTTGCTGATATTTTGGTGGCTTTTCTTAGGATTTACCATTGTTCAATTAACTCAGAGCATATCTTCAATAATATTGTACTGTCTGAGGAGTAGTATGAAGCCCTCACAGCAGTATATCCCCAATTATCTCCTCTCATCCTTGATGAATTGCTACACTGCACCTCACTTTTTCATATTCTATAAGCACAAAACCCCTTGCTATTATTTTTGTTTAGACAGAAAAGTTTTATTTTGTTTAGATAGTGAGTTATCTGTTGGAAAAATTTTAATTAAGAAAAAAATGTATTTAACTATATTTCTTAAATTTCCATAGCTTTTTCTATTTTTTTTGTAGATTTGATTTTCTACTCATCTATTACTATGATCTGAAGAATTTTCTTTAGCTTTTTTTGGATGAGATGTCTAATTCATATTTTCATTTTTCTCTAATGTGTCTTTTATCTCTGGCTATGTTAAAAGTTGAATTTTATCTCTTACTTTTAGCAGTTTGTGTGTCTGTTTGTATCTATGCTGCTTGGATTTCTCTGAGTGTCATATCTCCCACCTCTAATATGGGGTCTTTCAAAATTTGAGGCAATACTATTTCTTCATACCTTCATTATTAATTTATTGTTCTATTGTTTTGTTTTCTACTTCTGGTATTCTAATTTATGAATGTTAAGCCATTTGATACTGTATCACAGCTCCTAGATGCTCTGCATTCCCATTTTCTAAAATTCCTTTTAAGTTGACTGAATTTTCTCAGCTATGGCTGATGAGTTCCTGGAAGGCAGTCATCATCTCTGTCACTGTTTTTTTATTTTTTATCATTTCCATTTGATTATTTCCTATAATTAGTTTATTTCTGTTAAAATCATCCTGCTAATCTTGTATGTTGAATAACTTTTCTATTTATGTAGAGGTTGGTGAACATATTCTATAAATGATCTAATAGAAAGGATTTTAGGTTTATATGGTATCCGCTGCAATTATTCCAGGCTACTGTTGTGTTACAAAAGCAGCTATATATAATGCATAGAGTGATAAGCATGTCTGCATTCCAATAAAACTAAATTTAAGACCACTAAACTTTGAAATTCATGTAACTTGTACCTGCCTTAAAGTGTTCTTCTACTTTTGATTTTTTTTTTTTTATATTTCAAAATCTAAAATCTATTCTTAGCTCACGAACCATACTAAAGCATGTTAGCTAAATTTGGCCTGGGGGCCAATGTTTGTTAGAACTCGTTAGAGCATTCAACTTATGAACCATCATAATTTAAATTACCTCTTGAATAATTCTAAGCTCTGTTTCATATTTGGATTTACACCTAAGACTGTTGTTTTTTCCTGTATTTTTGTATGTCGTAAATTTTTCTGAATGGCTGACATGAAATCTTATGTAGAATAGTAGAGACTGAGAGAAATAATTTTCAAGTCTCAAAATGGCATGCTTTTCTTTCTGTCAGACTTCAGTGTAGAATTTCAGGTAAATCTACTTAGGAGCTGAGTTAGTTTGAGTAGGTTGCTGTTAGTTTGCACATAGCTTACCACTGGCTTCCACTCTCTCTAGTAACAACTTGTGTTCAGTGTTGGAGTTTGCTTGAAAAATTTAAGCTCCAAACTCAACTCTAGGTCTCTCTGTACTATTTCTTTCTTCCTTTCCTTTTCCCTTCTCTCTCTCTCTCTTTCTCTCTTTCTTTCTTGACAGAGTCTCACTCTGTTGCTACCCTATCTAGAGTGCCATGGCGTCAGACCTCATAGCAAGCTGAGACTCCTGGACTCAAGTGATCCTCGTGCCTCAGCCTCCTAGTACCTGGGACTACAGGCACCCTTGGCCACACCTGGCTAATCTTTCTATTTTTAATTGAGACAGGGTCTTGGCTCTTGGTCAGGCTGGTTTTAAACTTCTGAGATCAAGGGATCCTCCTGCGTTGGCCTCCAGAGTGCTAGGATTACAAGCAAGAGTCACCATGTCCACTATATTGTTTCTTAGAGAACATTTTTGCTAAATTCTTACCCTTCTCCTCATCCTGTCTCAGCAGAGTTCTGATATTATTTGTTACTCAGTGTTTATTAGCTGAGCATTGGAAGGCAATGATGGAAGAGTGAAGAACATTTCCTCTTATTCTGAATTCATCACCCCCATTTGGAGGCGGGGTCTTGGACATGCCCTGTGTCCTTTGGGCACAACGTGTGGCCTCTGTCTGCATTTCTCTTCTCCCCACTGCCATTCTGGATCTAGCTCTCCCCTCTGACTTCTCACCAGGGATGTTTTTCCTTTTCAGCTGCAGTCAGTTTCTATCAGGACACTAATGCTTACAGTATTTAAAGTTTTCTTTTTGTAGGAGAAATAGAAGAAAATAATTTGGGTAGAGGTTTAGATGTCAGTTCCCATTCTCCAGTTAAGTACCAAAAGGAGAAATTTCTTAAGACTCTTTCCATTTTATTCTCTTAGCATCTGGTGGGATTCATGAAGAAAAAGCTGACAAGAGGGTGTAGACACCTTAACTGCTGTGGTCAACAAGTGTTTCTTAGGGCTCTGGTAATTCACCAACCACACTTGCTAAAGTCATCTTATCAATTTCTGGTTTCATCAACCCTGAGTAAGAAAATGATTGTCTTTGCCTTGTGTTCTATTGCTGGCAGCAGTCTTTCCCTAGATTTTGACTGGCCTGTGACCTCAGCTCTTTAATTTTTATAAGAGAAGTCATAAAACATAAAATTGAAGTTTTCTCAGCTTTTTTGTAAAGGTGGGGATGAAGTCTTTCTACTTCTTCCACCCACAAATATAAACTATAGGATTCTCAAATTTTTATAACATTAATTTTCTGACAAATTTTAAGTAGAGAGGGATTCCTAATTAATTGTAGTCACTTGGGAGTTACCTGGTATAAAAATAGGGTATAATAACACAAGGAGGGGTTTTATGTCATTTTTTAAATCAGCATAGACTCTTCAACAAGATATTTTCTCTTTGAAGGGAAAGGGCAAGGAAAATGAATGAGAAAGATTAATCTTAAGCATTCTATTTGACCCAACTTTATAAATGATATAAATGAAATTCATGAAAGAATTTGAGAATCTTGATACTTGTATGGTGTAGGCATAAGGCCAGGGTTCAAATTATTAAAAGTTAGAAGGTTTTTGTGTTTTCTTTTTTGGCTTTGAATCTGGCAGCTGTGTACCCTTGGGGCTCAGAGGCCAACTATACACACAGCAAGGCAGCAAGAAGACAGACTTATACGACAGACGACAAGCCTAACTAGAAAGACTTAGCAGAATGTCTGACACATGCTGGGCATATTGAGAATATTAGAAAGTAATATTATCAGCATGGAAGTTTTCTTCGCCTATCTGTGTCTATCTCCAGCATTAGATCACTAATTCCTTGACAAAAGTGCACTGCATATTAATTATTTTGCTTCCAAAATATCAAGCCAATACTGGGTACATAGAAGCAAGATAAATATTGATTAACTGCATTAAAAATAATAAATGATGGTCACGCTCAGTTATTTTCTCCCCATTTCTACTGGAATCTCCACAAAGGCAGAGATACATCTGTATTATTCTTCATTCTGTTGCATGTTTAATATTATGTCTGAAAATGCATAGGTGCCTAATAAATATTGATTGTTGGAAAAAGTCTCTTTAATAAATTTCTTCTGCTTACACATCTTTTATATGGCAAAAAATGCTTGCTCCAGTGTTTCAGTGTGGATGATATTCCAGGTCCATCAACAATGAAAAAAATATAATTTTCATTCATGTTTGTTTGATATTGGAATGTCTCTTTATTCTTTGAGCAATGTTTTATTTCTACTTGTTACAGAACAGATAGGTACATTGCCTGACAAGAGCTCACTCAAAAAGGAATAGGACCAAGTCAGAATTCTCCTGGAAGAAGTCATTTACCAATTTCAAGTCTGTAGCCATACGTTCTCATTAAGCGTAATGTTGGCAGCAGTCAGTTCTACTTCAGTGAACTTTTCCCACAATCCAATTTGAAATGCTCATGAGAATAAATGATACCCAACTCATTAGAGACAGATATTAGGAAAGTTGAAGAACATAACATTTATTTCTGATGAGTAACCTAGAGGAAAGAGCAGGAATATATCCTTGAAATGATATTAGAAACAAAGTTCCATGGATGGAACATAAACAAAGTTTGAACTATATCTAAAATGCCCAGGTCTAAAATTTGGGTAGCAGGTGGTAAATTGGTGCAAATTTTGGCAACATAGAAGAAAAATCATAAGCAAATAGGAAAGTAAAAGATATTTGAAATAATTTGTAAAACTGATGGGATTTTGGTAATTTTTATTTTTGATACTTGTTTAATAAATGACATAAAAATATTCTATTTTTAGAGGATATAGTGTGAAAGATTAATAAATTTCATAAAGAATGACTTCCCAAGTTGA
>NW_003852397.1:51551950-51553098 GCF_000181295.1 Otolemur garnettii
ATTCCCCTGTACAACCATCTCTTGAAGAAAGTTCTTGATTCAGTCACATTGATAAAACTGACATTGTATTTTCAGCATGAGGATAGAGCTTTATAGCAAGCCCCACATTTTATGACAATTTTGTATCTGTTTGATTAAAGTACTGCTAAGTGTCATAGTTTTTTCATAACTGACCTTTCCCCCTTTTAAAAATCCATCAAATTGAAATGATGAAAAAGGTGTGAATAATTACAGGTTGTTATGTTTATTTACACTGAATCTTTTATCGGGAGTGAGACCACATGCCTGGCATTTCAGACATTTTCCACTGTCACAGGGGAACCTTTTCAAAGAATCTTCATTTTGAACTAAATAATGAACACAAAGGAAAATGAAAAATCCTTAAAAATGCACTGGAGAATAGCCAATGTAAAGGGTCAAAGACAAGGAGTCTGACAAGTTTAGCTCTAGGTGGAAACTTGGCTTTTCCTAGTAGCGCAGTTTTAGGCAAGGAATTTGCCAAGATTCACTTTACTGAAGAAAAGAAAAAAATATGGAGGCAGGACAGTTGTTTTAGTTAGCTTAGCTCCAGCTACTATAACAAAATATCATAGATGGAGTGGCGTATACAACAGGAATTAAATTTCTCACAGTTCGGGAGGCTGAATGTCTGAAATCAAAGGGTGAGCTAACTTTATCCCCTGGTAAGGGCTCTCTTCCTGGCTTGCCCTCTCACTGTGTCCTCACATGGGAGAGAAATCCCGGTGTCTTTCTTTTCCTCTTCCAGGGACACTAACCTCATTGTGAAAACCCCACCATCATGACTTTGTCTAAAGCCAATTACATCTTAATGCCTCATCTCCAAATACCATCACAATGGGGAATAAAGAATCAAAAAAAGAATTTTTTTTGGCGGGGGGGCCTGGAGCATAGCAACTGCTTATATCAAACAAGGTTGTGAGTAAACTTAAAAGTACTATAAAATGCTGTATCATCATTATTGTCTTTCTTATCTTGTCCAATTATTGCACATTGCACTTTATTGAGTTCAACACGCCATGATGATTCACTCATACTTGAGTTATTACTGTAAATCTGAACGACATTGTTGTAGGTTCTGTAGAGAGAGCGGTAAGTTTTCATGCAGCTCCAGTATTTGACATAGCATG
>NW_003852397.1:51554460-51559358 GCF_000181295.1 Otolemur garnettii
AGTCCCATGTGGCAATTCCTCCTGGGGTTTGGACCAGCAATTAGTTTGTGCTTAAATAACACTTACTAATATATTCGTAATCAATTACACAGAATCAATCATTTCACATTTGCAATGTGAAGTGATTTTCACATTTGACATGTGAAATGATTATTTACAACAGAGAATAATGATGTTTGGTCAATTTTGAAGGATAAATAAGTAAATAAATTTTGTATTGAGCTAGGGATAATTTTTTAAAGATTGTAGAATGCTTCATTACTTGGTTTTGGAAATTAAGCACTAAAAATAAGAATTCCACCTAGACTATAAAATGAGAATAAACATTTCATTATGAGATTAAAGAAAGGAGAATTAAAGACAATGAAAGTCATTCTAAGTTTCAGATTAAATTGGATCAAGAATCTGATTCATCTTCTAGCTCAGCATTTCCACTCTACTGGGGAGTTAGTACCTCCAAATCAAAAACTCTCCTCTCATAAATGGTACCTTTCCTTCCTCACAGAGTAAACTTCCAGTATCTCTTCATAAATATTCTAATATACATTTTTAATCTATGTAAATATTGTTGAAAAAATACTAAAATATAATACTTATGGAAGTACTCCAAAACAGAGCTGGAAAAATATTGTGTATAGATTATATGCATTGAGTTATTTAAATTAATCCAGCTACTCTGAATTTAATAGTATCCATAAAATTGAAAGTTACTACATACTATGCCCCTGCAATTATATTACTAAGAATCTAACCACAAGAATTTTTGCATAAATGAGTAATATGGTATGTGAATGAATATCGGTACAGAATTTTATCTAAATTTCAAAAACTTTACAAACAATCTAAATGTCTTAATGAGGAGAAAGCTAATGAAATAATGGCATACTCATGCTATGTGACAGTTCATGCTTTGACTTCAAAGAATGAAATTCATGCATAATTACATACATGCAAACAGGCTTTATATTTGTTTTTCAGATAAAATGCAAATTGTTCAATAATGTGTACATTATGGTAGCATATCAGGCTTCAGACACATCCTGCTACTGTGTAGCTGAGATTTACTGCTGTGTCTCTAATGTAAAGAATGGATCTAGCCTTTCCTCAGCTTTTCCTATGCGTGTGTTTGCTTACAGAATGTTCAGGTAGCAGACCTGTCCCCTGCAACACAAATCCTTGACAATCCCAAGTCCCCTTCAGCATAGTCCACAAAGATACAAAGCTTGAAATTCCCCAGGACACTAAGCCAACTGACCAAGGAAAATAATTATACTGGATGGCCCCATGCCCCATGATAGTTACACAGATTTGTAAGAGACAATGAGATGACGGCTATCGGGGATGAAATGAGGCAGGCAGATGCAAACACAAATGCTAACCCAGCAATTGAGGGCCAGGTGGGGGAGCCTGAAGAGAGAGAAAGTCTTTTATCTCTGAAGCTAAATTTTTTCAGACCTCCCCAGCCATATATGGCATTTACATATGGACACATCATTTAGTTAACTGTTAAGATTCTGATATAATGCCTTTCTGTTAGGTCTGTGGTCAAAAGAGTGAAAAGCAGATGTTCTAAAGTATGAATGGGCTGGGCATGGTGGCTGACATCTGTAATCCTAGCACTTTGGGAGGCTGAACTGGGTGGATATTTTGAGCTCAGTAGTTCCAGAACATCTTGAGCAAGAGCAAGACCCTGTTTCTACTAAAAAATAAAAAAAAACTAGCTGGGCATAGTGGCGGGTACCTATAGTCCCTGCTACATGGGAGGCTGAGGCAAGAAGATCCTCAAGTCCAAGATCCTTAAGCCCAAGAGTTTAAGGTTGCTGTAAACTGTGACACCACAGTACTCTACCCAGTATGACAGAGTGAGACTGTCTCAAAAAAAAAAGTATGAATGAAATTTGAAATAAAAGTTCTAAAGTATTAAAATTTAGTGTTATATTTTAATGAAGTACTAGTTGACTTTAGTTGAACAGAAGTTGCTACTTTCAAATTTGTCATGCAGTTACATAGTGACACATATTCTGACAGTTATTAGGTGAGGACATTCTAGAGCTAAACTACATGAATATAAGTTTCAGCTACGTCAGTAATTTACTTGTTCTATGACCTTGTGCAAATCTCTCTCTTTTTTTTTTTTTTTGAGACAGAGTCTCACTATGTCACCCTCGGTAGAGTGTTGTGGCATTACAGCACACAGCAATCTCAAATGATTCTCTTCCCTCAGCCTCCCAAGTAGCTGGGACAACAGGTGCCTGCCACAATGCCCAGCTATTTTTTTGGTGTTGCTGTTGTTGTCATTGTTGTTTAGCAAGTCTAGGCCAGGTTGGAACCGGCCAGCTCTGGTGCATGTGGCCAGCACCCTAACCACTTAGCAACAGGCACCAAACACTTGTGCAAAATTCTTAACCTTTTAATGCCTCAGTTTCTTCTAAAAAACTGAGATAATGAATTCTGTCCAATGTCAGCTTCCTACACATCATCAACACAGTTGATTAGTAAGACAAAGCTGAGTTTATTGATCTTGCAACAAGGAAAAACACCATCTCTACAGACCTGTAGAAATGTCTAACCACAGAGAAGATATGGTCAGATTTATTGAGAATTAAAAGTATAGTTTAAGCCTCCTATGAGACTGATCAAGATTGGGTAAGGATATGATAAGACTGTTTAGGATGAGTAGAATGAGCAAGTCTTGGATTTTGAGACATAAACTACCTGTTGATGCTTCTTACTGAAAATAGATGGGTCACTTACTGTGGAAGTTCCTAGCATTAACAACCAAGTCCTTTGCCTGGAGAAGAGTGTTCTGAAGTAGTAAAGTCACACTAATCTAGATAATAAGCTGTGTGAGGGCAAGGGGAGTGGGATGCAGGTAGTTTCCATTTTTAGTGATAGATAATATGTGCAAAGAATTAAATGCTTTACCTAACACATAGTAACAGCTCAAAATGTAGCCAGGATCTTGATCTTACAGAGATATTTAAGAAAAGGAGAAAGGATTATATTCTAGGTCTACTGGGGAAAGCCAATTGAAGGTTTTAACCAGCAGTGTGAGATGATCAATTTATGTTCTTAAAAAGAGCAATCTGATGATGTTGAAAGCAGATTATAGAAAGGGAAAATGGAGGCTGGGAAGTTAGTTCAGTGGTTCTTGTAGATTCTGGAGGAGAAACAGAAGTTTGGACTAGGTGCTAAGGTGGAAATGAGAGAAAAGTGATCGGATCTGAGGTATATGTTGAAAATAGATGGGCAGAACTTGCTGCCTGAGGAGATTTGCCACTAGAGCAACAGAGAAATCAAACACAATAGCAGTCTTTTAGCTCCAATAGTTGGTTGAAAGGCGGTAGCATTGGCTCTGAAGAAAGACTGAAGGAAGGACCAGACCAAACCATTTCAGGGAGAGGGTGAAGTTTGCACAGTCTTTTGTCTCTGTCTCCTGCAAAGTAGAGAATGCCCACCAGAGTATAGTTGTAGCACCCCATAATTCACCTCAGTATGTTAGTTTATATAATTACAAAGACAATTCCACTCTGCAAATATTTCCCCCCAAGATGCCTAAAAATATCTAAGTACTTAAACAAAAACAATTGTTTGACACATCTGACAAAAGACTTGACATCCTGGAGCCTTCAACAGTAAATGATGTTGAGAGACGCTTTCCTTAAGGGAGCAAGAAAGGAAACAAGAATAAGAAAGTGGGAAAGTGGAAAAGTTCAAACACTGCATATAAGGATAAACATCATTTGTCTCGCAGTTTTGCTTGGAACGAGGCCCAAGACAATCAACAAAAGCAATGCTTTGTCATCTATTTGGTGGTAGTAACCTGTACCTGAGGGAAATTTTCATTTTAACTTCCATATATTCTGTTTCAAATTGTTAGCAAAAGGTGGAAAATGTGTCTCTTGTTGGAAAATTTTTATTGTACATTTAACATGGCCAATAATGCCTTCACTATTTAGTAAAATCCTAATTTGTGTCAAACTAAATGACAAACAGAGTGTCTCCAAAAGAAAATGGTGTTTATTGAAGAGTAAAGCCCTGTAATGGGATATGTATAATATAATAAACTATATGTGTATTCAGGGAAGTCGTGGAAGACAAAGCTTTTTATAGAAATGAAGATAATTACATAACGGTTTTGCGATGATTATCTTGGCTACAAAGATCAATAACCAGGATGATGATGATCTGAGGTTGGACAGGCAATTGCCAGATAGATGTCCTTACAGAAGCATTTTTTGCGTGTAAAGTTGCAATAGCCTTTGTGAAAGGTTTTACTTTTTGAAAAATCTTTTACAATAGTTATTTCTTTCTAGATCAGGCATTCTTACATGAGAACTCTTCTTTTGTGGCCTTCCCTGACTTGCTCTGTTTTTTTTTTAACACATGTGATTTCATTTTGATTTTGACAACTTGCACACTTGTAAATTAGCAAATAATCCGTAACTTGCAGAAAATTTGGAATGATGAAATTTAACAAGGTAAGTAGAATCCCCCTTGTTAATAAGAGAAGTAGAATAATGTTAGTTATTGAACTAACATTCCATAAAGGTTAGTTTTCTTTCTTTATACCTCCCCCTGTTGGAAACACAGAGTTGGAGTTTAGAACACCCCTGCTTCCACTCATTTCGCTTTCCACCATCCCCTGCTGGGTCGGTGTTTGTTAAGCTATCGGAAGAGACTACCAAGGAACTTAAATGATACATTTTGGTTTCGATGTGCAGCAAATAATGGCTTTATATGGATAAGAGTAATCCCTGAACTATATAGATGCCCAGACTGTAGTGACACTCTGAGTAAGCAAAGAGAGAAAATTAAAAGATTTCTATCACATTTGGACTTCTTGAAGTCATTTAGCATATTCACATAATTTTATATCTAGAAAGAATTGTTTAAAA
>NW_003852397.1:51559839-51585459 GCF_000181295.1 Otolemur garnettii
TTTTCTCTAAGTTATTCATCTCACACTCAACAACATTAGTTGCTGAGATATGTTGACAGCTGCAGCACTCAACCAGGAAGAATTCTTTTGAAATCCTGTCTCTCAGCTCCTGGACGTCTGTTCCTATATGGTTCTGATTTTTCTGAGTTATTTCTCAAAATTATTCAGTATGATATGAAAACATGGCTCTTCAAATATACTCTTGCTTTTTGATGGGTCTTGTGAGGAATTTTTAATTACATTATTCAAATTACGTTAGTCCTAGCTCAGATTTAGAATATGTTAACCAAATGTAAATTTTGCCAATTGCAAAACATATTTATATGGATGTTCAAGCTAAATACTTCTACTGAAGAATAACAAGATTTCCTCTGAACAACCTCTGTAAAATTCTCCTGGTAGCCACTAGACATGTGTCCTTATGAAAACATATAAAAACATATGATTAACAAACCTTTAGAATTTGCTGAAAAAATTTTCTACTTGAAATTTATATTAGAAAATATTTTAAGTTTTTAAAATTCTACCTTGTCATTCTTTTTTTAGGAGTTTCAATTATTTTATGAATTAATCTGGCTATTAGCATGTAGACATAGAAGAGATAGTCTCTCTTCTCAAAGTACTCACAGTCTGGTGGGTCATTAGAAAATATTATTGAAAAATGCCAATATTTTATACTTCTTCAAATAATTCATACTAAGTATTGTTATAACTCAACAAGAATAAAGGAATCTTTGGAGAGTGTCTATTTTGATAGGAACTCTTAATAACTGTGAGAACCCCTCTGAGAAGATATTGCACTTTAAAATCCATGTCATCTGACATGGCCCATCTGAATACCAGTGTATTGAACATTGGCCAGCTATGAACCTCCGTATAAGTTCAGTACAAGAACTGTAAAGAAAACAAATACTATATATTGATGTTAACTAAAATATTAAGTGAGATCTTTTCTGTTTTCTAATAGTAAAACATGCTGTTATGCTTAGGGAACGCATTGTAGCCTGTATCAGGCTGAATAATGAGCACTCTTTATTAATGTATGCTGAGATGTCTGGCCAAGAGTTTTTCTTTCTCATCATAGTCCCATCTTCTCCTTCTCCAACTTGTTGTCAGATCTTCTCAGATGTGATTTCCTAAAAGGAGAGCCAAAGGTGAGACCTTTCATGGATGTGCTTTATTGTGGGAGTGCTTTTAGGTGAAGGGGGAAGAAGGGAGGCATAAGAGGGCAGTAGAAGGAGCTTTCTGAAGACTAAACTCACCTCCTCCAAAGGAACACAAGAGCACAAACTACATCACAGAGTCATCCAACTGTGGTATGCCTAGAGACTACTAATTAATTGTCCATGGGCCATTTCTTGGGATGGTTGTGGGAAGTAAGCTGCTGGATGAGGCAGTTTCTGCTAATTTCAGGGAAGGAGGTAGCTTTGAGTCACAGCTGCTTAGAGATGGATGTGACCATCTGTAAAGAGGCTCTGCACGGGGCACTGACAGCTGTTCCTATAGATACAGATGTAGCACCAACACCTGCCAGTTCAATGGAGCAACCCTGGTCACATTATGTCAAAGTTGTGGCTTCCTAATGTCTGAAAAGCTGTGCAATGAAAGACTAGAAGATGGCACATGCTTGACAAAATCCTACAACTATCCTAAAATGCCCAAGAAACATTACACTGTTGTGACAGGAGGGTCCTCAGATCTTCCTGTTCTATGTACAGTCAAAAAGGGAAAAACTCTACTGATTGCTTCTAGGAAAACTCTCTTCTATACTTCAAATACCCTTTTCTTTGCAACTCTTTCTTGACTTTCACATAAAAATAAACTTTCTGAATTTAATAATTTTAGTTAAAATATTTCTCTTTGCCAAATGATAACAATAGCTGATACACATTGAGTACTTGCAAGATTCTGTACCTTGTTGTGAGAAATACGTTTGTGTTGTCTCATTTTATCTCCAATTTCTGGACATAAAGTTGTTCATCTATGATCTCCAGTTTCCTGGTTAGTAAATGGAGATGTGGAGACATTAATCAACTTTCTGAAAGTCTCTCAGTTAAGGGTAAATACTTGAACCCAAAGCACTACTTTTGAAGCTTTAATATGTACGTGAATCACCTAGGATCTTATTAAAATACAGGTTCTAATTTAATAGGTCTGCTGTAGGGTCTGAGATTTTGCATTTCTAACAAACTCCAGATCATGCTTCTGCTGCTGCTGTGTAGAGCACAGTCGGACTAAGAAGAGTCTAGAACCCTATACTAATACTGTCCTTGAAACATGCTTCTTATGAAGATGTGGCCTATATTTGTTTTATGCTTATTATAAACATGTAAATTATATTTCTATCTCTGTATTACTCACCCTCATGATGATATGGTGCTGGAAATGTTTGTCTTTACCTAAAAATAGTTTTTGACCCTAAATTTTAGGATGAGCAAAGCATTGCTAAACAGATAAGCATCTTCACCAACAGATTGCATTTATGAGTACTTGGCTGGAGTTGGAGCTGACTGCTGGATTCAGACCTTAATCCTCCAGAAAATATCTAATTTTCAGTCTTAAGCTCTAACCTGTATATCTGAGATGGCTCCTTGGCCACTTCTTGCTCTTTTTCTTTCTCATCCCTAAATACCCAATTGTTAGGTAACTGCAACTGACCTACTTCTGTTCACATTGTACTAATACAGCAAGGAAGCGTCATGCATTTGACTGGAGGTGGACATGGTATAAAGGCTTTCTCCTATTTTATCACAACTTGGAATTAGGAAATAAACCTTTAAAAAGGGCATAATTATTCAAAATGTTTTAAAGATAACCAGACGTACACAACAATTAATTCAACAGCTAATTTGTAAGCGTCTACTTATATGTTTGGCACCGTATTAGAAACTGGAGATTTGATAGTAAATAAGAACACAGTGCCTAATGGTGTATGATGCTGAAGTGAGGTTTAAATTGGGTAGTGGAGATGCTGCTACTATTCCCAGCTCTAACGCCTTTATTGACCAGTGCCAGAAACGTAGGGAAAGGAATCTTTCCTTACTGCCCAGGCCACAATCTTAATCCTGTCCCACTTTCTGTTGGGCTGGATTATAACAGTATCATTAGATTGTGTTTCTGCTTTATGAAAAACCTGTTTTTCTGTTTAGAAACATGAGAGTTTTATGTGGGATTGTGATTACAAATTTGGGTTCAGTGTCTGAAGCTTTGAACTGGGTCCCGCCATGCTGATGAGGTCTGCTGTTTACCTGGAGTGGAGCATCTCCACCCTGTCTACTTCTGAAGTAGCCCACAGAGCAGACGCCCAGGTGCCAATGAAAAAGTTTCTCAAGTCTGCAAGTGTAAGGTACGGACAAGGCAGAGTTTTCTCTAGGGTTGATATAGTGCTATTTCATTGAGTTTCTAATTTAACACTTTTCCCCCTATTCTTTCCAGCAGGAGCTATAGAGATACTGATTAAGCAGCAATTAAACATCCTAGCACTGTCATTATCTTTCCTTAAGTAGCCACTTCAGCCATGAGGAAAACATTAACTAAACTAGAATTTAATTTTCCAAGGGTGCAGCTAAGCTTTCAGTTTTCCTGATTTTGAGTTTGTCAAAAAGAACAGAGAGCCTTTTGTTTATCCTAAAGGACTCTTCAGGTTGAATGTAAGACTCATGGGGATGGAATTTAGATCATAATATTTATAAAATATATTTCCCTCCAACTTAAAGCAGGATCTGCAGGGAAGAGGTACATCTTGCATGGTCTATTAACACCATAGCAAATCAGAATTGATTGAGAGAGGAGGTGTCCAGTTGATCAGCCCTGACTCTGCCAGGGCCCAGACCTGCTCAGGACATCTTCTGTGGCTTCCTGAAGTGATGGTGAACACAGAACTCAGAAAATCCAAGACCTTCAGCAGGCTTCTCTAGTGAGAGATTGGCTCAAATGCCCCCTGATGCTGTTGCCTAATTCCAGTTTTCCTCACCACTCCCAAACTGATTTCCTTTTTAAAAATGCTTAAGGGTCACACTTCAACCTGGTAAGGTGTTATTATGCTGGAACCCACTTTTAAAAGCTGTGGTGTTTGTAAGCCTCCCCTACTTTAGAAGGGAACCAGAGGACAATTGGTTGCAGAATCTGAGGTCATTCTGTTTGGTGGCATGCCTTTGATCTGCTTGACCACACCAGTCACAAGGACTTTTTTGTCCCTACAACTCACCAAGATAGTTCCCACATTAAGGCCTTTGTAGACTCTGTTCCCATCATTTATAAAGGTTCTTTCTTCTGATTTCTTCCATCTGGCTTCTTTCTTTAGTTCATATTTTAACTTAATTGTCTTCTTAGTGATATTTTCCAGAATCCCAATAGAAAATCGCCACCTGGTTACTCCTTGTTTTTATTTTATAAAATAAATTTTTTGTCGGGGAGAGAGGTGTAGTTTTTAATTTTACTTTTATATTTTGAATTTCATGCTAAAAATTTTAAAATGAACATTTTAGATTGGATATCATATTGTGTTGTCTATTTTAATAATTTCGGGTACACCTAGAACAAAGAAATTCTTGGTTTTATTGTTAAAGGTCAGCCTTCCATAACTGGCACCATTGTATTCCTTGCAGCAAAGATGACAATCCCTCTTAATTGCTCCGCAGGACCTTACCAAACACACACTCTTGAGGTGACTGGGGAATATCTGAAGAACTTTGTATGTAATTCAATGCAATCCAGCAAACACTTACATGACTGATGTCCTGTGAGATGAGATGAGGATGAGATGATCCTAGAGGATTTGGGCCCTGCCCTCAACAAGCTCACTGTCTAGCATGGGAGACAGATTTGTAGATATACGATTGCATCACCAGGCACACTGGAAGAACAAGAGCTCTAAACAAAGAGCCAACAGAGGACAGATATAAAAGAGATGAATCCCAGATGGTGCATCTGGCAGGCACCCGGTGCTGATCACATGATGTATTAGAGAAAGTGGCTTAAAATAAATATTACTAGTGTGCCAGTGTTGGAAGGGTGGTTAGTCTCTAACTCAGCATTTTAGTGGCTCATAGCGTCTGATGAGCTTACACGAAGTTAAGAATAGCAGAAAGCAGGCAGTAACGCCTGACTGAGATCATTCTATGATTCCATTGCCAGAAAGCAGGAGAGGAGTGAGGGGCTTCAGGACTTCTTTGGAAACTGATGATCTGATAATCTTCTGTTTAAAGATCTGTTTACTATTGTAATCCATAAAATAGCTTACTTATTTCTTCCAAAAAAATCAGCAGGTGTATTCTTTATCCAAAGTTAGTTGTTCTTTCCCCACATTCATCTCATTTCAAACTTCCAAAGTCCCAAAGTATTGATTGATAGTTGTGTTACTAAAATTATTTTTGTAGATATAGCATATAATCTTTACTCAAGATAAGCATCGAGAATTATTCCTACTTGAATATCACAGATTAAGATTCTTCATTCCATACTTTCTCATGGCTTTACTTTATTAAGCATAAATCATTGACAAACGGTATAATAATTCCTTCTAGGAGCTTTTGGATATGTCTTCCCCCTAAGTTTGCTTTATGCCTATATTTCCTCAATTAAGTATATGTTGTGAACATAACATATAGACAAGCCACTTTGGGTGGAGGTTATCTGAGAGATCTTTCCTTCCTAATTAATCACTTTCCTTTGTATGTATGTCTCTAATAAAATTTCATGACACATAAGTTCAGTGTATCCAATGGTGTTGTCCAAAATGTGAATGATATCCAGTGATGGATCACGCATATGCCTTTGAAGAAGATAACGTAGAAATAGCTGTGACAGAGTTGAGTCTGGGAAAGGAATTCAAAGTTGTATGATTTGCAATGGAAAATTTAGCAAATAAAACTATTACATATATCAACAAGTCAAATCAACTTTTAAAATTTATTATTTTACACAAATTAGGAGTTTTCTAGAGATGTATTTAGTATTCAAAGTTATCTTGAGTTTGTATCCAAAGGTCCCAGTGTATTTTATGACTTAATACAAGATATTTTTTCCTTCTTATCCCTGATCATCCCTAAGGGAATGCTTCTTCTGTTACCAGAGACTTTTAGGGATGTTCAGCGTCAAGTCTTCCATGGAATGCAGGATGGCAGAGGACTCTCTATTTTTTGGTACTGTACAACAATGGGAGAAATACTCATGAGAGGAACTTTAAGCATAGTTCTGTCTTTCATTTGAGGACATAGTTGGCTTCCCCAACTGTGGGTGAAACTACGTTCAAAACAAAAGAACCAACAGCTCTTAACAATCTCTTCTTCACATACATTTCCAGCTATTATATATAAATGGACCTAAGATGACACATTTTTTCTTATTTTTCCTTGATGAGAACATGTTATTATAAATTTAAACCATGTTCTTTAATTCTCATTTTTTTTTTTTTACTTCAGCACTCTTGACATCTCTGCAAAACCTTCCTCTGTTAGTGCCAGACACTTCTATTGTATTCTTCTGTTTCAATAACACTGTTCCAACAACACTTGACTCAAACTACTGACATAATTTTCACTATGAAAAATTAGTATTACCTTCAAATGTCTGCTTTTCTCCTTGCTAGTAGCTTCCAAGTCTCATATATTTTGTATTTTTGTGCCTTGAAAAACAACATTCATCAGGAATACAAATAATTCAATGCTAAATTCAATTGATAGGCAATTTCTTAAAATTATAATTTATTATGAAGTTGATTTATCTGTTTCAAGCTAAATAAAATTTAACATTTCATGCATTTATTCTACCATTGTACATAATATAGAATCAAAGTATCTGTTGTCTACAAAAACTATTTTCCTAGTGAGAAGTTAAGGAATTTAAAATCATATTTGAAAGTACTCATAAACATTTTCAGTCCTGGAGTCAAATGGGGACCTTAGAGATTACATTGACTGAACTCCATGTATCTTAGGAAAGCAACTCAAAGGGTTAATGTGATCTATGACTCCCACGCCAGTGTTTCATTACCAAATGAATGCCAACAATTTAAAAAGGGCTGTGGCTTCAGTCATATCCTCTTCTTTAGGTTGCAGAAACTTTATCCATGTCTTTAGTGAATATCCCATTCAGGATGTACTGACGTACTTCCACCTCTCATCTCCAATATTCCCCATCTCTTATACTTAACGAAGGCAGTTGTGAGCCTCTGTATTCAGTAGAACGATATCTGCTCAAATTGGGGAGAAAGCACACTGTGCAGTGTATTAACACTCTGTCAGGTCAGAACTGACTAAGTAACAGGTGGCCAACTAACCCAACAGTGGTTTTCCAGAGCCTACAACTTTCTCAGGCCAACTTCTATTTCTTCCTCAACCAATAATATATTCCAGGCTCAGAAATCCAAGATCTTCTGTAGGCTACTCTAGAGACACCATCAAGGCACTTGAAACTGAGCTCTACATCTATCATAGGCTCAATTGTCAGTATTATTCTCTTTCCTAAATCCCCATTCCAGTTATTCCTTACACCAAAAACCTCAATCCAGAAACTCAAGCTTTGCCTCTGAATGATCTTTTTTTTAATATCACAATTTTCTGGAAAGCATACTATAACCCCCTGACAATATTCTCTGCAAATATTTCACATGATTATAAATGCTGTGGTGGTAGACAGTTCCCCATGGGTTCGTTCTTTCTTTCTCCCATACATGAGTGTCTTAACTCAAACATCATTCCATTTTTTGATTCAGGGCATTTTATGGTGTCATGAAAGATTGCTTCTTGTTCTCTTTTGAGTGTGTGCAGATTAGGACAAGGGAGAGTGTACACGGGGGACAACCTTTCACCAATGGGGTTTAGGAACTGGTGGATGAATGCTCCGATTTCCCATGCTGCAGGAGCAGAATTCTGGTATATGCTTCAGGGGTCTTTCATAAAATAAAGCGCTTAGTTCCCTGAAGGGATTTTGGCTTAAGGAATAAAGAGGCTTGACATAAAGTCTGTGCTAGGGGACTGAGGAGCTCAGGGAGCAGTTCTCCCAAGCAAACTATGGATCAGTATTTATTATCATAAAACAGGAAGAAGTAGATAAAAGCTGCTTATGAGATATCAGCACTGATTAGGAAGGACATAGAGAATGTCAAATAGAATGTTGGTTACCTTTGTTTTTCAAAACAGCAGACCCTGATCCCAACCTTTCCAGTGTCAAGAGATCTTTGGAATCCAGAGAATCTTTATTGCCACACGTTACATATACATTCTCTCTTAGAGGTCAGATTTTTGCCCTTTTGCACATACACGACTCACATGCCATTCTTGTGACTGTTGAGGTCTCTCAAGCAGAAAGTGAGGCTATACTTAAGGTCAGGGAAACCTTTCCCTACATTGCCCAGAACAACATACAAATATATAGAATTTTTCTACTTTATAACATACAAATATATAGAATATATAACAAACAAATATATAGAATTTTTCTACTTTCCTGACTCACTCTTATCATTTTTGCCTTGTGGAATCTTCCTACTAAGACATACATGTGTGTTGTACCTGTGTGCAGTGCCAGTCCCTGTTGTGGGAAAAACAGAAAGGAACAAAGGAGCATTTTTACCTTGTAACTCTCATAATCAATGTAGTTTTTATTACTCTCTACACACGTACATATGCAATATTATCATTTATGCCTCATTTAAGTGATTTTTACTTTTTATAGTTCTTTCTTTTTTAAAATTAAATCATAGCTGTGTACATTAATACAGTCATGGTGTATTAATGTGTGTATTAATGTTACAGTGTGCTGTTATTATATACAATTTATACACATAATATTAATACAATTTATACACATAATATTAATATGTTATTACAGTGTGCTGTTTTTATATACAATTTGAAATATTTCCATCAAACTGGTTAACATAGCCTTCATGTCATTTTCTTAGTTATTGTATGTGGCATATGTACACCATGGAATACTATGCTGCCCTAAAGAAGGATGGAGACTTTACATCCTTCATGTGACGTGGATGGAGGTGGAAAATATTCTTCTTAGCACAGTATCTCAAGAATGGAAAGAAAAAATATCCAATGTACTCAGCCCTATTATGAAACTAATTTATAGCTTTCATAGGAAAGCTATAATCCAGTTATAGCCCAAGAATATAGTTCTTTCTTTTTTCAAGATTATAAGCTCATTGAAGGCAGTTTTTGAGTTTTATTTTTCATTCATTCTATTCTAATCCCTTTATTCTGAAATATGACATATATGGGATTCTCATTAAGTATCTATGAAATTTAAATTAGATGAGGAGTGGGGAAGGTATGTCTTAAACTGAAGTTTCTGATTACAAGATAATGGCTCTTTCTAACACATTGGGTTACCTACCTGGAGCACAGAAGCATTTGCAATTACTCAAGAAGAACTTCACCCAGTACCAAAAGTTAGGGCATTCACATTTTCAAGATTTCTAGATCATTTTGCCTCTCTTGCCTTACCTGTGGCTAATGGCAGAGGACATAGTATAAGATGGTTATCTAATTTTATTTTAAGAAATTAAGAATAGTAGCATATGTAAAGCACCTGGAATGCCAATTACACTCAATAAATATTTGAGTTCATTTTTGTTCTTTTGTAGCCATAGTAGGTTATTTTGGCCTAAGAAATATGGGTATTAGAAACTCTGAGCCAAGTTTTATTTGAGAAGGTGTTTGAATAATTGCCAAAGGCTGAGTCTTAAAATACACAGCTTTCAATTATTCATTTTCTACATTGATTTAGGTATTCATATATTGTCTGTATCGCCAAATGCACATAAGGATGATAAATTGAGAGTGATGGAAAGTTATTCTAGAGCAGTGTGAACTAGTCAACAATGCTACCAGATGTGTCCCAGAAATGAGAAATTTCATCTAGTGTACCATATTGGAAAGAACACTGGATGATGTTACAGACACTGGAGACTTTATCCAATACTGCTATTGCTTGAATTCAGATAAGACATCCA
The DNA here is from genome assembly GCF_000181295.1 of Otolemur garnettii. Lineage (NCBI taxonomy): Eukaryota > Metazoa > Chordata > Mammalia > Primates > Galagidae > Otolemur > Otolemur garnettii. Next base: position 51,569,807 of record NW_003852397.1, read on the forward strand.
TATATGGAAAACTGAGTTCTTTATTTGTATAATAAGATAATAAAGTAGATGGCAGTTGAGAGGAAAGGGGCTTCACTCAAATATCTGAAAACTGTCTGATTCATGTTGGTCAAATAGAGTCAGTCACGAAGGCTATAAACAGAGGATTAATTTTTCGAATAAGAACATATTAAGATAAATGTATTAGATGATTTCCACTCTTCTTGACAAGTCAAAGATATTTTAGCTTACAAGAAATACTATGTTAGAGTCATCTTTTTGTAAATATATAATCATTAAACTAAATTAAGAAATGATTTTAGAAAACAAATGTTTCCTAGGAAGAGGATGGTGACTGAATTAGGTTTTAATGTAATTGGGAAAAAAAAATCACTCAATGAAATTAGAAAAAAGTACTTTTTGTAGAATATTCTGCTGCTTTTAATTTTGTCTCTATTTTCTAATTAAATACAGACACATGCACACACATATACATTACAAATTAAATGAATAGACCATAATACATGCTTATGCCAGTTGGAATGATGGATGGGCTCCTAGAAGAAATAACTAATGTCCACAAAAGACTTTTAATAATAGAGTGAGTCCTTGTTTTTTTGTAGCCAATAGAAGGGAAAGTGTTTAATGAACCCCTCTTGCAAATGAGCAATTTCCACTATCTGTCAGTATTCTTTTGTTTTCTTCTGTTTATATTACTCTATTCAATTTGGTTTCCTAGTTTTATAATTAAAGTCCTTGAATATGAGTAGAGGAGAAAGAAAAAAATCCTAAAAGGGAATAATTTTTGTATGGGAAATAATTGCCTTTCAGACAATTTAGGAAATTATCACTCTTTCCAGTAGGCAAGGAAAGTATTTTGATTGAGTGATGACAGATCTGTCTGAATGTAATGAAAGGTATTTATCTCTTGTTGAATACAGCCTTTCAGAATTTTAAACATAGATTTTTATGCCCTTAGGTCAGCAGAGTGTTTTTAGGTTGGCTGTGTGATATGCAGTAAGCTCATTACCAGGTAAAGGTAGAGCAAGGTAGAGCTGATGAGGCAGCATTAGTTTGGAGAAGACCTGGTTAGAGGACTTACCCTGAAGTTGTGGGTCAAAAGCACTATGAAGAGAAACATAGTTCTCTTGGTCTTTGGGAGATGTACAATGAGGATTTAGCTTAAGAAAAAGAGGGGAAGGGCATTTTCAGACAGAATTAATACTGAAATTATTAGGTATAATAGAGCTATACTATCCTGCACTAGAGTGGAAAAAGGCAAATACATGTCCATAGAATTTGCTGGTAATTAAAATATTTTCTCCATCTATAAACCTACCCTTCTATACTCTGTAATTCAATACTAAGATTTTGCAAACCACTTTCTCCATTCAATTAGGTTTAGGTCATATTCTGCCAATAGGAATGCTAGAGGAAGACCAAATCTGATTGTATTAAAATGAATTAAAAGAATAAATGCAAAGTTATCCATAGGCATACTGGATGCTTTGCCTTTATGTAGATGGTACCACAAAAATAATTCTTGCGTTTTTTTTAGGCAGTGCTGTATACATGAAGGATATGTGTATTGTTCTGTATGTTCACTTTAAATTTAATAACTTGCTGGCCTATTTCCTCTTCCTACTCTCCATCATACCTCCCCTCATAGATCCAGTGCATCTCTTGGTCTAAGATGGAAATATATTAGGCTTCTTTTGAAGCTTCCAACATTTGAATTCTTCCATCAGTCAATACTAATCTATTCCATTCTCTCTCTGTAAAGTCCAGAGATCTTTTTTCAATTGTCACATGTATTGTTGAATGCAATTCTCTTTAACACTACAGGTTTATGTATTTTAAGAATTCTAAACTTCAGTTGTGCCTGTGGCTCAAAAGGGTAGGTCGCCACTCCCATATGCCAGAGTTGGTGGGTTCAAACCCAGCCCCAGCCAAAAACTACAAAAAAAAAAAAAAATTCTAAACTTTAATTTAAATCTGGGTGTGAACAAGAGACTAAAAATAGACACACACATACATACATACATACACACCTATTTTTACACACACATACACATACATTCCTTATGAAAACCTAATAATAACAATAACAACAATAGATCAATGAAGCAACAGTTTATTTTTTGAAAATATAAAGGAAATTGATAGGCCACTAGCTAAATCAACAGAACATAAGAGAAAAGGGACTCAAATAAGCTCTAACATAAATAAAAAAGGAGACAACTGTTATGGCAGAAGTACAAAATATCATCCATGACTACAATAAAACCTCTTATGCACAAAACTAGAAAACCTGGAGGAAATGAATGGGAACAAACAGCCTCCACACATAAATCAGGATGAAAGAGAAGTCCTGAAGAGACCAATAATGACTAGTAAGATTAAAACAGTAGTACAAAATCTCTCCCCCAAAATAAATGTCCCAAACCAGACAGGTCATAGCCAAATTCTACCAGATCTCTGAAAAAGAACTGGTGCCCATTCTAATGAAACATTAGATGGAGGAGACCCTCTCTCACTCATTCTAGGAAGCAGGTATCACCTTGATGCCAAAACTAGGACAGACACAACCAAAAAGGAAAACTAAAGACCTAAATTTTTTATAAACACAGATGCAAAAATCCTCAACAAAATAATAATGAACCAAATTTAACAGCATATCAAAATGATAATCGAGACATGATCAATTGGGTTTCATCCCAGGGATGCAAAGATGTTTCAATAAATTAAAATCAACAAATATGATTTACCACATAAACAGAAATAAAAGCAAAGATCATATGATCATCTCAATTAGTGCATTACAAAGTTTGATAAAATTCAACACCCCTTCATGATATAAATGCTTCAACAAGCTAGGCATGGAATATACTTCAGAGTAAGAAAATCCATATATGACAAACATCCAACATTATAATGAATGAGAAGATTAAAATATTTCCCCTAAGAACTGGAATAAGATAGGGCTCTCAATGTCATCACTTCTATTCAGTAATGGAAGTCTTGCCCAGAGAAATCAGGAAAGAGAATCTGATTTAGGATAGAGGAGGTCAAACCATCCCTATTTGCCAATGATATTATCTCATATCTAGAAAACTATCAATACTTCACCAGAAGTCTCCTAGAATGGATAAATTCAATAAAGACTCAAGTCACAAACTTAATGTATATAAATCTAGTATCATTACTAGTATATAACATTTCTATATATTAGTAACATTCAAGCTGACAGTCAAATCAAGAATGCAATACCATTTATAATAACCTGAGAGAAAATAAAATATTTAAGCAAGAACACAAATGATCTCTACAAGGGGAACTACAAAATACTGAAATCATTGATGACACAAACAAATGCAATGACATTCCATAGTCACAGATTGGAAGAACCCACATTGCTAAAATGTTAATACTGCCCCCAAATATTTACAAATTCAATATAATTACTATAAAAAAATCAATGTCTTTTTTCAGAAATATAGAAAAAGTAATCCTGAACTTCATATAAATAACAACCAATAAAAGCCCAAATTACTAAAACGATCTTAAGGAAAAATAATAAACCTGGAGATGCTGCATTACTTGACTTCAAACTTCAAATTATAGTATAAGTCTATAGTAACCAAAACAGCCTGGTACTGGTATGAAGGTAGAAACATAGTGATGGGGTTTTGTCATGAGGAATGAAGAAGCTTGACACAGTGTCTGTGCCAAGGGCCTGAGAAGCTCAGAAAAGAGTCTTCCTGAGCAAACTTGGGTCCATATTTATCATAAAACAGGAAGAATAGATAAAAGCTGCTCATCAGACATCAGCACTGATGGGGGAAGACATGGAGAAGATCAAATGGAATGTCTCCACCTTGTTTTTGCAAAACCTCAGACCTTGAGTATGACCTTTGCCTCCAGCATCAAGAGACCATTAGAATCCAGAGAAATGTTATCACCACACCTTATATATACCTTCTCACTTGGAGGTCAATTTTCTGTCCTTTTACATGTATACAACTCACATGCCATTCTCATGACTCTTTACGTCTCTCAAGCAGAAAGGGAGCTTATGCTTAAGGTCAAGGAATAATTTTCCCTACACATATAAAAATGGCACAGAATAGAGAACCCAGAATAAAACCATCTGGTTATGACCAACTGCTTTCAAGAAAGCATACAAAAACATATACTGGGAAATATTGTCCTATTCAATAAATGGTGCTGGGATAATAGTATAGACATGCAGAATAATGAAACTGAATCTCTCTCACCATACACTTCAATTATTTCAAGAGGGATCAAAGACTTAAATGTGAGACCTGAAACCATAAAAATTCTAGAAGAAACTCCTATACATTGGCTTAGGAAAAAAAATTATGACTAAGACTTTAAGGGCAAATATAGTAACAAAGATATAAATAGATGGGACTTACTTAAAGTAAAAACATTTCTACATAACATGAAAAATCATCAACAAAGCAAATAGACAGTCTACAGATAAGATAAAGTATTCATGAACTATACATCTGACAAAGGTCTAATATATGGAATTTATAAGAAACTCAAACGAATCAGCAAGCAAAGAAAAATTCACCCTATTAAAAAGTGTGCAAAAAGCTAGAACAAAGTTTTTTCCAAGAAAGTTAAACAAATGATCAACAGACATATGAATAAATGTTTGACACTAGTAGTTATCAGGGAAATGCAAGTTAAAAACACAATGAGACACCACCTTACCCCTATGAAAATCAAAACCAACAGATATTGGCATGGATGTGGTGATAAAGAAATACTTGCACACTGATGGTAGGAATGTAAATTAGTACAACTTCCATGGAAAATGGTATAGTGATTCATCAAAGAACAAAAAGTAGACCTTCAATCCAACAACCCCACTCCTGGGTATGTACCCAAAGGAAAGTAGATTGTATCAAAATGGTACCTGAACCCAAATGTTAATCATTGTGTAATTTCCAAATTCCAAACATATGGATTCAACCCAAGTGTTCAACAATTGATGAGAGAATAAAAACAATGTATACTACAGAGTTCTATTCATCCATAAAAAAGAAGCAAATAAAGTAATCTGAAGTAACATCAATGGTTCTGGTGACTGTTGCCCTAAGTGAAGTACTTTAGGAATGGAAAAGCAAGAACAGTACTTTCTTACTAATAAGTGGGAGTTAAATGATGGCTACACCTGGTCATAAAATGGTGTAAACAACATTGGAAACTAAGAAATGGGGAGGGAGTATAGTCAGTGATCAAATCTTTCCTATAGTGTACACTATTCTGTTGACAGGTACACTAAAAGCCATGACTTTAGCATTATATAATTTATCCATGTAACAAAAACCCTTGTAATCCCTAATATTTTTAAATAAAATTACAAAAACTCCTTACAAATCATAATTGCCATTAACTTTTCTCTCCCACATGTATTCATTTCAGAAAGAAGTATGAGGATATATTATTTTGCTTATTAATATTGTCCCATTGTTTTAAAACACATTGTTTCTATTTAGTCAGAAACTACAGATATGTTTTATACTTTGTGCAAAAGTAAGTAAAGACAATGCATAAAATAACTGTAACTGCAGACGTGTCTTCGTATTTGAGATTTACTCCTTACTGTCTAATTGACCTTAGCAAGTCACTTAACCTCACTAAGCCTCCAATTTCCTCATCTGTAAAATGAAGATAATGATACTTATCTCATATTCTTGTTGTAAAAATTCAAATTGATAATAGGTGTACTGCAGCACATAAATTACTAGGAAACCAGGGAAATTTTCAAAGAGTATATTAATTAAAGTCATAGAGTCAGGTTATTTTTGTAGTACCTTGTGAATAAAAAGTGACAAATGTGATCCTAACTATACATATTCAGTTTTTTTTAGCTTAAGAAAATAAAGGCCTAGAAAAGTTAATGTACTCTTTTTCTTACACAACAGGCATTTGAGAATGAAAGAAACAGCAATTAACTGAGAAGTCTATAATGGTTTCACATTTGTTGACCTCATTATGGAAAAGAAGTTCTTTAGTTCAAGAACAAGCCAGCCACATAAATATTTCTGTATGAGTATTGCTGGAAGAATTTGACCTAACCCCCGAAGATGCCCATGCCTTAGTATATATAACCTTTGAATATGTTATATTATGTAGCAAAGGAGTCTTGCAGATGACATAAAGGTTACAGACCTTAAAATGGAGACTATCCTGCATTATCCTGGATTATCTAATCACATGAGTCCTTAAAAGCAGAGACCTTTCCATTGGCTGATGTTAGAGAAAATGGCAGACAGAGAGATTTGAAATGAAAGAAGGATTTGACATGCCATTGCTGGGTTGAAGATGAAGGTGGCCAAGAACTTCAGTCCCACAACCACAAGGAACTGAATTCTGACAACAACCTGAATAATCTCGGATGTGGATTTTTCCCCATAGCCTCCATAAATGAAAGCAGCTTTGCCCACACCTTGATTTTGCCCTTAATACACTGAGAAAAATTCCAGGTAGGCTCACCTGGACTTCTGACCTATACAACCATCAGCTAATAAGTGAATGTTTTTTAAACTGATTAATTTCTGATAAACTGTTATGAATACACAGAAAATGAATACAATGAAAACATAGGTGGAATGGGTAAAGTAGGCTTTTACTGTCATTTTATTAACTGTGGGAAACTACTGAAGAGTTCAAAGAGGAATGAAATCAAAACTAGTGAAGGAAAACTCTACTGAGAAGGAGTCAGGTAATTACACTATTTTCCAGAAAATAATTTTGGGTCATTACATGAGCATGGAGAGGAGAGATTTAAGGACTGGGGAATGAATGGTAAGAGAAAGATTAGAAAGTTGGAAGGTTTCTAAGTTGATCTCATTAGTGATAAGGTGGTTGATCAGGACAGAAAATTTAGAGAAATACACTTTAATCACTAGAAGCACAGTCTCTGTGGAAAACTGTAGGTAGATAGATATCTACTCACCTTGAGCCCCCAAGTTCCTTACCCCAAAATAAGTATATTAAGGACTAATTTTTAGGGTTGCAATGAGGATTAAATGAGATAATAAATATGTACTTTTTAAGGAGTATGGTCTCATTAGATGAGGAGGTACATATAAATCCTATGCTGGCATTTAGAGGACACTAAAAAGATAGTATATCATCATCTTTATTCCGACAACTTCCATAGCTAGAGCCAAAGCATGGCTAGAACTGGCTCTCTTGACATGAGATCACAGCAGTTTTCTCCACATATGATTTAAGATGGATTAACCGTTCTTTTCTCAAACGATATAATTTTTCTTAAATTAATCCTATTACAAGAGTTGTCTCACAGTCTGAAAGCTACATTTCTTACTGAAAATTTAAGGGTACTAGCTAAGAAAAAGGATGCCAAATTGTTTTTCAGATAGGAATAACTCAAAAATATTAAGCCATTTACTTACTTCTTTGATGTTCTTCTTTTCTCCCTTCCAGAGGCAGATTTGCTTCATGTCTCATAGCATTAATTAAAGTATCTTTGCCAAATGTCCTTTTCTAATGAGCTGTTTTTCAAGTTCAAATGATGAGGTTGTTATCACTAGAAAACCTTGACTTAGAATTACAGCCCATGAGAGTGATGAAAGGAAGCAGATTCACCAAGACACATAGCTCTGATTCCTTGGAGAGATCCCATGCTGCCTTTCAAAAAGAAAAACATCTGCAGTGTAGACCCTGAGATACATATTTAAAATATTTCCCACTGATTGTTGAACTACTTTAAAGAGTTAAATTATAGTCAAAACATTATTTATGGATTTCATTTTTAAAAATGTAAATGCAGGAAAGGAAATGGCACTGGGTACACTGCTATTTTAAGATAAAGAGATAATTTAGGGATGAGTGACACATTAACCCCTTGGCTATTGGCACTTTAAAAAATGCCAGGAGGGTGCTCAGAGATTTATAAATATAAAATTTCTTAAGTAGTTTTAAAAGAGTTCCTAGGAATATAATATTTTTCAACACAAGAAATTCAATTTTTGTCCAATTTGATTGTCTAATTTTGTTGTATTATTTATTCCTAACCTGACTTGTTCAAAAATAATTGAAGATATTTTATAAACATATATACATATATATATATATATATGTATACACACACACATACATCTTTGAGCAATATAAAAAAGCCTAGGAAATTGTGAAAGAAAGTAAAGGAGAAAATGTAGAAAGTAAGGCAAAATCAGCTGATAAATTAACAACCACCACAAAGTTCACATACATGATCAAGGTATTACACATTTGAATCTAAATTTTGTTCAGGGGAAACATAGATCTTTCCTTGTTTTGAGACTATGTTCTTCTTGTGTCATCATGCATATTGTGAGTACCATCTTCAAAAATATCTGCATATTAAAACCTAACTATAATTTGCAGAGCACTGGTGCTTTTCCTGAAAATGGGCAAATGTCATGGTATAAGTAGACATTTTAATTAACACTATTTTTAATGGCCTTATATGATATATAGGGATATATTGTAGAAGACTTAGAAGAATGGATCTGTGTGCTTCCATCAGCCTCATTCTCCATAAAAGCTCTTTCTCTTGGATGAGTTTTTTAAAGATCTTACACAGTGAGGACTTCAATATTATGCTCCCAAAGAGGTTCCTAAAATATAACTATTACGAGCCAGGGAAAGAATCAAACTACTTTTAGAAGACAACAGAATCTGTATAATAATTGCATTATTAAATTCACTGTTCTCTCCCTAGTTATTTGTAGGGAGCTGCTTTATAAATCAATTCATTTATTTAAAAGTATTTCTTTAGGCCCTAGTAGCTCTACGACAATTTTTCTGAAGGTCACACTGATTATAAAATAAACCTAGTTGAAGACCTCAAAACTTTTGGGGTCTTTCAAAAGACTGTAAACAGAGCATATTGTGCAAGGAGAAATTGATGATTGTTAAAAGAAAAAAATAGATGAGTTACTTTGTAACTTCAAAGGAAAGTAAAAAAGGACAAGGATAATGTATACAAGAAGACAGACAAAAGATAAAAACAGAAGAATAAAAACCAAGAGATTGTGATGTTTTTGATTATACGGCAATGGAAACCTCTGAGGACTAGTCAGAGCCATCTCTGTCATACAACTGCAGAAGTAACAGAGGATGAAATGTGAGAAATGTAAAATGTGAGGAATTGCCATTGAATATGACATGCCATTGAGTAGGAGACTCCCTGGATGTTTAGCAATAGAATAGCTACAAGAGAGAAATATTTTCCATTTTAAACTGTTGATATTCTGTTACTTTTAAAACAATTATTTTTCATCAAAGGCATTTAGAAAAAAATCAGCATATTGGGAGTATATTTGAAATTCGTGGAGTGGACACCACCTGCTATAATAGGGTCAAAGAACTATCATGGATCAATTTAGAATTTTCAGCAATGCTAAATTGCTGAACATTACATAAACATTGTCCTTCCCTACTGACTTCTAATGCCCCCTTATAACTTAAGAGTTTCCAAAGGATATGTTCAACACACTGAGATTCTGGAGATGGGACTTAAGTATGTCATAAGACAAGAATATCCCCTCAGGCCTCAGAACACCCATAATGAGGTTGGTCCCAGAAGAAAGAAAACATGATGTGTAAAATCCATTTATTGCTGCACTCTGCAACACTGGGTGCATGGACACAGATAAGGCATACCCTTTTACCTCATTTCAGCAGCAGGCAGCATAGCCCTACGACCCACACAGACATCAGTCCCATGGAACCGCCTAGATGAGAGCTTGGTTCTCATGTCCAAGGTGGGAAAATAAGTTGACCTAAGATTTCCAGAATTCCATTGAACAACCTTCAGAGTAAAAATTTCATTTTCTGAATTATAGACAAGGAAAGTTAAATGTTTGGTGTTCTGAGATGTTCTGTTGATGTGATTTAAGCACATGTTCTGTTTCTTTCTGTGTGTATAATGTATTCCCTTTCTCTGTGTATCCATATACTATAGGAATGTGTGTTATATATGTATATACATTCTATAAAAATATATTCTAAACTCATTATATATGTATATAATCAAATGGTATAGTTATTGAATACATAAATTAGAATCTATGAATATTATTCTAGTCTGATAACTGAAATATTTAATGTACAGGGTATTTAAAGAAAAAAACAGAAAAATTAACATGAAAGTACATCAGAAATATACAGTAAAAATTTATGAGTTCTACTTTTTTCTGCTCTATTTTTTTTTTCAGATTAATATGAAGGTACAGACAATGCCCATTGCTTAGTGGGTGGGCGCTAGCCACATGCCCCAGGGCTGGCAGGTTTGAGTCCAGCCCAGGACAGCTAACCAACAATGACAACTGCAACAAAAACATAGACGGGTATTGTGGAGTGTGCCTGTAGTCCCACCTACTAGGGATATTGAGGCAGGAGAATTGCTTGAGCCTAAGAGTATAAGGTTGCTGAGCTATGACAACACAGCACACTACTGAGGGTGATATAATGAGACTCTGTCTCCAAACAATAACAACAACAAAAAATGAAGGTACAAATGATTAGGTTATATTGTTAGCATTTGTTAGGTAAAGTTCAATTTATAGTTGTGCCCTTCACCCAGGGGGTGTGCTATACATACTTACTTTGTGCCCATTAAGTGATAGCTTACCAATCGCCCTCCTCACTCTGTTCTTCCCTCCCCCTTCCCCCAACACTTCAATTTCATTGTGCTTCTCTCTCATGTGGGGAGATAACAGTTGTTTGTCTATTACTTTCATATTATTATTGCATACATTGGATACTTGCTTTGCCATTCTTTTGATGCTTTACTAAGAAGAAAGTTATTCAACTTCAACCAGATTAATACAAAAGATATAAGTCTCTATAATTTTATGGCAAAATAGTATTCCATGGTGTACATATGCCATTTTACACTTACAATTTATTAATCATTCATGTGCTGATGGGCATTTGAGTTGATTCTACCTCTTGGCAATTGTACATTGAGCTGCCATGAACATTATAGTGCCAATGACCTCATGGTAAAATGATTTTTTCCCTTCTGTGTAGATTTCTAATAATGGAATCAGAGGATCAAATGGAAGGTTTACTTTTAGCTCTTTGAGGATTCTCATGCTTCTTTCCATGGAGCCTATATTAGTTTGCAATCCCACCAGCACTGTAGGTGTTCCTTTTTCTCTATATCCACCCCAGCATCTGCAGCTTTGGGACTTTGAGATGTGGGCTATTCTTACTGGAGTTAGGTGGTACCTCAGAATGGTTTGACTTGGCATTTCTGTGATGAATAGGGATGATGAATATTTCTTCATGTGTCTACTGACCATTCATCTGTCTTCCTCAGAGAAAGTTTTGTTCAAGTGTCTTGTCCACTTATAAATGGGATTGTTCGCTCTTGTTGATTAGTTGGAGTTTTCTGTAGATTCTAGTTATGAGCCCTTTGTCAGATTCACAGCCTGCAAATAGCTTCTCCATTCTGAAGGCTGTCTGTATGTTTTAGTTGTGGTACCTTTAGCTGTGCAGAAGTTTTTCAGTTTGATCACATCACATTCCTTTATTTTTAGTGTTGCTACAATTGCCAAGGCAGTCTTCATGAAATCTTTGTTAAGAGTTTAACAGATATTGTTAAGAGTTTTTGCCACACTGTCTTCTAGAACTTTTCTCTTTTCTTGTCTTAAATTTAAATCTTTTATCCAGCGAGAGTCCATTTTTTTAAGTGGTGAGATGTGTGGGTCTAGTTTCAGTCTTCTACATGTGGCTAAACTGTTCTCCCAGCACCATTGTTTAAATGGGGATTCTTTTCCCCAGTGTTTGCTTTTGTTTTATTTATCCAAGTTAAGGTGGAGGTATATGTCTGAGTTCATCACTGGGTTTTCTATTCTGTTCCATAGTGCTACATCTCTATTTTTGTGCCGGTGCTTGATGTTTAATCACTGTGGACTTGTAGCATGATCTGTTGTCTAGTCATGTGATGCCTCTAGATTTGTCTTTGTTTCTTAGAATTGCATTGACTATTCAGAGTTTTTCCCTGGTTCTATATGAAACAAAGTAGAGTTTTTTAAGATCTTCAAAGTATGATATTGGTATTTGATGGGGGTTGCATGAAAACTGTAATTGCTTTGGGTAGTATGGACATTTTAACAATGTTGATTCTTCCCAGCCATGAGCATGATATGGTCTTCCATTTGTTAACATCTTCTGCTATTTTGTTTCTCAAGGATTCACAGTTCTCTTTGTAAAGATCCTTCATATCCTTTGTTAGGTATATTCCAAGGTATTTCACTTTCTTTGAAGCTATTATGAAGGTATTGTGTCTTTGATTTGATTTTCAACTTGACTGTTATTGGAATATATGAAGGTTACTGATTTGCGGACAGTAATTTTGCATCCCGATACATTGCTGTATTCCTTGATGACTTTCAGGAGGCTTATGGTTGAGTTCCTGGGGTTTTCTAAGTATAAGATCATTTATCTTATGTTGAATAGCAGTGGCAATAGTGGACATCCTTGTCTGGCCCCAGTTCTAAGTGAAAATGCTTTCAGTTTTACTTCAGCTATTATGATATTGGCTAAAGGTTTGTTGTAGGTAGTTTCTATCTGTTTAAGAAATATCCCATCTATGCCAATTTTCTTGTGTTCTTATCACAAAACAAAGCTGAATTTAGTTGAATGCTCATTCTGCAACTATTGAGAGGATCACATGGGCTTTGTTTTTGCTTCTATTTGTATGGTGAATTACATGTATGGATTTATGTATGTTGAACCAACCTCACATCCCTGGGATAAACCCCACCTGATCATGATGTATAATTTTTTTAACATGTAAATTTATTCTATTTGCTAGGATCTTTTTGAATATATTTTTTGTCAATATTCATTAATGACATTGGTCTGTAGTTTTCCTTTCTTGTTGGTTCTTTCCTTTGATATCATGGTGATGTTTGCTTTATAGAATGTTTGGGGGAGGATTCCTTCCTTTTCTGTTTTGAATAGGTTCTGTAATATAGGTAGGGGCTCCTCTTTCAGTTTTTCATAGAAATTTTGTGTGTGAAATCTTCTGGTCTAACACTTTTCCCTTTTAGAAGATTTTGTATTGCTGTTTCAAGTTTGGTGCTTAATATTGATCAATTCAAAATTTCTAAATCTCTCTGGTTGAGTTTAGGAAGTTGGTGTGGTTGCAGGTAGTGGTCCATTTCCTCTATGTTTTCAATTTTCTGGGCATGGAACTTTTTTGTGGTAATCAGTGATGATGTTTTGTATCTTAGTGGTATCTGTTACTAATTCCCTTTTTCATTTCTGTTGAGTTTATTGGAGACCTTACTTTTCGATTTCTAGTTCATCTGGCCAAGGGTTTATTGATTTTATTTGCAAACAAAATAATAATGAAGTGACAAGCTATCAAAACCTGTGGGGTACTGCAAAGCTATTCCTAAGGAAAATTTATTGCATTAAATGCGCACATCTAAAAAACAGAAAACAGAAACAACTTAATGAACCATCTTAAGGAGATAGAAAAGGAAGAGCAATTCTATTCCAAATGTACCAGAAGAAAAGAAATAATCAAAATTAAATCTGAATTAAATGAAATTTAGGATGTAAGAACCATTCAGAAGATCAGCAAAACAAAAAGTTGGTTTCTTTGAACAGATTAATAACATCAGGAATTAATTTAAAATTAACCTTTATTTTTATGTGAAAGACACAGTGTTTTTAATTCAAGGATTCTGTGTTGTGAATTGAAATGTGGTGAAAGCAACAGATGCTAATTTAGAATAGTTACAGAATATTTAATATACAGCACCCTGGAGTTTGATTTCCTTTGTCAGAGCATAAAAGTTGAATAACTTAAAAACCTGTTAAAGTCTTTTCAAAAAATGCCAGGAAGGCAATGCTGTAATCACCTTTTGGAAGTTAAATTGCTTGCTATGGCATTTTTATGATTATTGTGAGTAAGGGACTAGAATTTTATAGAGAATACAAAGTAAGATCTGAGAGCTTGCACAACCTGTTCTTCCACTTTTCTGGCCTCCAAAAACCAAGGAATTTATTGCCTTTCTTAATATAAAATCTGTTACTGACCAACCTCTCTGTATTCTTGTAGAACAACTCATACCAATGACTGTGCCCATCTTGAGGTTGCACTGAACTACTAACAAATGTAGGCGACATTCTTGGGGTTTGTGAGTGTAATTTTCAGACATAAAATAGACTGTATATATACTTTATTATTTTTATTTACTTATTTTACTAAAGTCTACAAATGTACCACACTATTGAAAAATGTTTTTTAATGAGAGAAACTATATGCAGGTTCAGGGAAGAGGAGGTTTATGGGAACTCTCTATACATTCTACCCAATTTTTCTATAAACCTAAAACTGCTTTTAAAAATTGTTTATTAATGTTAAAATTAATATATAATAGCTTTAATTTTTAAAGTGCCTATTTTCTCTTCAGAAAATCCTTTTCATTGACATGTAACTCATTTGGAAATCCATGTGAATGAAGGAAATTTCACAGAAATCATAGTATTTGAAGCATCATCATCTTATTATTACATATATATATATAAAATCAGATAATTTTGAGATATTAAAAAAGTAAATTTCCTAGAATGGGACCATTATAAGTATCCTTCAACTGAATCATTTAAAAGTAAAATTCATAATTTTTTTACTATATCAACATTGTTAAAATATCCATACTACCCAAAGCAATTACAGTTTTCATGCAACCCCCATCAAATACCAATATCATACTTTGAAGATCTTAAAAAACTCTACTTTGTTTCATATAGAACCAGGGAAAAACTCTGAATAGTCAATGCAATTCTAAGAAACAAAGACAAATCTAGAGGCATCACATGACTAGACAACAGATCATGCTACAAGTCCACAGTGATTAAACATCAAGCACCGGCACAAAAATAGAGATGTAGCACTATGGAACAGAATAGAAAACCCAGTGATGAACTCAGACATATACCTCCACCTTAACTTGGATAAATAAAACAAAAGCAAACACTGGGGAAAAGAATCCCCATTTAAACAATGGTGCTGGGAGAACAGTTTAGCCACATGTAGAAGACTGAAACTAGACCCACACATCTCACCACTTAAAAAAATGGACTCTCGCTGGATAAAAGATTTAAATTTAAGACAAGAAAAGAGAAAAGTTCTAGAAGACAGTGTGGCAAAAACTCTTAACAATATCTGTTAAACTCTTAACAAAGATTTCATGAAGACTGCCTTGGCAATTGTAGCAACACTAAAAATAAAGGAATGTGATGTGATCAAACTGAAAAACTTCTGCACAGCTAAAGGTACCACAACTAAAACATACAGACAGCCTTCAGAATGGAGAAGCTATTTGCAGGCTGTGAATCTGACAAAGGGCTCATAACTAGAATCTACAGAAAACTCCAACTAATCAACAAGAGCGAACAATCCCATTTATAAGTGGACAAGACACTTGAACAAAACTTTCTCTGAGGAAGACAGATGAATGGTCAGTAGACACATGAAGAAATATTCATCATCCCTATTCATCACAGAAATGCCAAGTCAAACCATTCTGAGGTACCACCTAACTCCAGTAAGAATAGCCCACATCTCAAAGTCCCAAAGCTGCAGATGCTGGGGTGGA
>NW_003852397.1:51585600-51603574 GCF_000181295.1 Otolemur garnettii
TGGCACTATAATGTTCATGGCAGCTCAATGTACAATTACCAAGAGGTAGAATCAACTCAAATGCCCATTAGCACATGAATGATTAATAAATTGTGTTATATATGTACCATGGAATGCTATTCAGCCAAAAAATATTGGAGACTTTACACCTTTTTTATTAACGTAGATGTAACATTCTTCTTAGTAAACTATCACAAGAACAGCAAAGCAGGTATCCAATGTATGCAATACTAAATATGGAACCAATAGGTAAATAACTACACTCCCATAGAAAAACACAATTAAATTCAAGTGTTGGTGGGGGAAGGCAGAGGAAAGAGAGGGGAAGGGGATAAGGGAGGATGGTTGGTAAGCACTCATTTAATGAGTACAAAATAAGGGCATACAGCATATCCCTGAAGAAGAGCTTAATTACCACTTGAACTATACTTAACAAATGTACATAATGTAAATGAATCGTTTTTACCCTCATGTTAATGTGAAAAAAATATATAAAGTACAATTTACTAGCTTAGGAAATAAATAAATTAAACAAAGAAATAAACTTATTCCCACTCCCATCCTCTGGGACACCACCCTCTGCATCACAGCTTTATCTTGAAACGAGATGACAGAGTATGTGTCTGTAGGAGCAATCTGTAGGTGCCACTGAGACTTGAGCCTGCCAAACTTAACCTGCCTTGCTTGTTTTCGGTCACTTCTGATTGATTTTAAAACCTCCATAGCTAAAAGTCACATAACCAAGGGAGCATTCAACCTTCTGATTTCTCTGTACCACCTTACAAGAGGAGTTTTCCTGGGCTACAAATTAAATACACAAATACTAACAAAAACTGATGTGCAAAATAAAAAGTCCATACACACTTTTGTGATATCTGTCCACACTGATAAGCCGAAAGGTCCTAACATCATCCACATGCAGCCTGTTTTTGTGGATTGGGCACCTTGTAATTCTCTGATCATGGGTCACTACAGTAACAAATGCTTAAAGTTATTTCATTTGGGGGAAACTTCCATCTGGTTCAAACCTATTGAGATTATCTAGTGCTTTAACCTTTGGCCCTCTGACATTTTGATCAAAAACTCCATTCTCAGATCATGGCAATATCACCACTTTCTGAACAAGGGTCCTTTGAAGAAACATGTAGCTTGTTACACACCTATGCAGGAATTCCTATTACCTCACCTTTCCTCCCTGCCATTCCTTCACACTCCCCCATGCTTTGGACCATATCACTTTCTTTCCCTTATGTACTCGTAAGCCCTAGTTTTAGGGATGTGGATCTATTTTCCCACCTCCTCACTTCTCTGCCACCTGAATAAACCCTTTCTCTTCTGCAAAATCTGTCCTTATGATGATTAGTTTACTAACCAAGGATAAAACAGGCCTGGTTCTGATGATTTACATAAAGTCCACCCTCCCTAAGGCAGTGGTCTTCTAACCCTTTTGTTTGTCTAGCCATCAAAGAATTTCTCAGATTTAGTCTGTTTTAGAGTTGAAATCTGAATGTTTTATTGTAAGTGTAAAGAGTTTCAAGTTCCTAATTTTTGTTGATTTAAGAATATTAGCTTTAAAAATAAAATTACTATTTTTTAAATGTTTTGGATGAGTTCTAAGAGTCAATTTAATGTTGGCAAGAAAACATTTAAGAAAAAATGGCAAGAAAACATTTAAGAAAAAATTTCAGGAAAAAAGTAAGGATAGTAAATTTTTTGACATGTGGAAGAATGTATGAGGTTATCTTACCTTTATACTTGATTAATAGTTTGTCTTTGTTGCTATTTCTTCTATTTTCAAACAAATTTGTACAAAGAACTTAAACAAATACTTTTGCACTATATTTTCCTTGAATCTCATAGCAATGTAATTCTCAAGTGTTTCTAACCTTTTTTTTTTTTTTTTTTTTTAAACTCTATGGCTACTTTCAAGACTTTCTTATGATCTTTTAAACAATGGAGGTAATCTTGTTTCACTATATTTCTGTATCCATCCTTTGGATGTTTAACTTTAATGTTTCTATATTTTTTTCTGTTATATTTTCCATTTATACTTCATTCAGATAATGTCACTGGAGCTCACTGTTTCAGCTTATTAGTTCATTATCTAATTTTTTATTGCTATTTCACTTTTTTGATATTTACTTTAATAATTCCATTTTTATATCATAAAATTACTAGTTGTTTCTTTTTCAGGAATGCAATATTCCTTCATTGTATTATTACTGTACTGTGGATAGGCAATAAGCTTACTTTTAAACAATCTATTTGCTGCATTAACTGTTACTCTTAGTGTCAGTTCTTCTACTTATCTAAATGCCTCCTTTTCATAGTGTTGGCTTTTATAATTACCAGGTGTTAATTCATGTTTGTATTTTGAAGTTTCATCATCTATTTTTTATATGCTAGTTGTGATTACAGTGGCTTGTCCTTGGAGATTTTATGTGCAATATGGAAGTTAGTGGAGATAGGAGGCTTGGTGGGATTCTGCTATGCCTCTCCAAATTGCAGGCAAACATTCCCTGCTTTAATCAGAGTGCATAGGCCCCTGGAACCTCAAAGGAACTCAAGTTAAAAGGTGGAAATGTTTGACAAGTCCATCATTTCCGTAATGCTGCCCCATTACAGAAGTTCCCCTCTTCGTTCCTTGAATTCACTCACATTCTAAGCTTGAAGATTGTTTGGAACCAGCTATGCTTTGGGGGGCAGCTTTCCTGTGCATGGTATCGCATCAGATTTGTTTTGATTCTATTTATCCAAAGATATAATCCACTATATATTTTTTCTTTTAGAAATTTCTTAGTAGGACAGGCCTACTACTTTACTCCTTTCTGTTGATGAACTTTATAATATAGATTAAACTTTTTCTGAAATGTCTTTTATGTTATTTCTCATGATTTTGTGTGGGAAGTAGGAAGACACATGTTCTCAGTTGGCTTTCTGGATCCAATTTTTTCTTTATTCTCTAAATAAACTCTCATGTCAAATTAAAATGCAATTATTTTCTTATCTTGATAATACCCTGTAATTTCTTTAATGCATTTTCAGAGGACTGATTAAAGCAAAATGGGTATTGCATGTCCTAAAGCAGCTGTAAACCAAAGGGAACAGAGTTGCATATGTTAAGGATTTAACATTGATGCATTTTATGCCATTGAGAACTCCACCCGGAAGCATCATACTTCCTGGATGAGTTTCTTGGGACCAGCCATTTCAATTAAGTTGTTTATATTACCAAGCCATTCTTAGAAGCACAGACTTAGCTGCCCTGAATGATGGCTAATAGACGGGTTAAATGATAGAGATAAATCTTTCTTTCTAGCCAAAGTCCTTGAGTGTATTTAATACATAAACATCTCTTTAAAACTTGACACACCACTACCTGCATTTCTTTGATACTTAACTCCACTATCATTTTCTAGAAGTTATTTCTGCTCCCTCCAGAACTATATGTGTGCTCTTCCACTGTGCTCCCAAGCACTTTGTTGTCCCAGTTTCTAGGGTTCACATCACCTTGGATTCTAATTTTTTCTCTTTTTTATCTTCCATATCCTGTCACCTTTCACTGAATCTGAGTTCTTGGAGCACAAAAATGTCAGATGCTCTATTCACCTTTATCTTTCAAGGATGGCATGCAGTGACAAATCATGAGGATTATAAACTGAATAAATATACTTGTAAGATTGATACATACACATATGAAGTCTGACAGTTAAATTCACAAACCCATCCTAGAAAAAATGCTACACACCTCATTGCTGAATATCACTCTGGTCACCTTTGAAGTACTCCCCTTGGGAAGCTATGTACCAACACCATTCCCTAGTCCACCCTTCAAAGCAATTTTGCAACTCTTTCTCTGGAATGGCCATCAAATTTGTAGTCATATTACTCTTGATGTCCTGAGTATCATCAAAATGTCCTTTCTTTAAATATTTCCTTTATCCTAGAGTAAAGAAAAAAAAAAACTCTTTGGGGACCAGATTACATGAGTAAGAAGAATGTTCCAATATAGTTATTTGATTCCTGGCTAAAAACTGCCTCATAGATAGGTACATTATCATGATATAAAAGCCATGAGTTGTTGGCCAAGATTTTCATTTAATATTTTCCTGTTTCTCTATCAATGTTTGCTTGGTTGCGATGCTTCACATAGTCAGCTGAATATTTTGTCAATTCTATTCTTTGCTGGCCACTCTGACCTCTCTTCATCAGTGAGGCTTTCTCTCTCCTCAGGAGAATTAATTCACTGTCATTTTCTTCATGGTATTAACCCTACAAACTTTGACTACCATGTCCTTGATTTAATTTACACTACTGCCCAGTTTAATAAAAAATTTAACATTTGTTTGTTGTTCTAATTCATGCTCTAACATTCTTGAGATGGCACACAAAAACATGCAAGAACCATAATGAATGTTCAACAAGACACTAACCCCCCCATGCTGACACTAACACAACTGTGAGACGTGGACATACCAAGGAATGAAACTTTACCGAGTTGTTTGTACAGTGCTGCCAGTGTAAGTACACAGTGGCAAGTTCATGAACTTGTCAGACTTCACACACACACACACACACACACACACACAGATCCTGGTATTCACATATAAGATCAACTATATGGAAAATACATGCAGTTGTTACAGTAAATACTTCTATCTTACTTAAGGTCCTTGATTATCCATACTCTTAAATTCTATTTGTTTGTAGGTATTAGCTTTACGAGTAGGTGCTCCTAAACTTATGATGAAGTTACATACCAATAAACCCATCATACGTTGAAAATATCTTATGTCAAAGTGTGTTTTCAGCTTAATAATATTTTCAATTTACAATGGCTATATACAGGTGGAACCCCACTGTAAGTCAAAGAGTGTCCTGAATGTATATCACTTACACCATCATAAAGTTGAAAAGGTGAAAGTCAAACTATTATGAGACCGTCTATATATAATTACACAAATGTGTCTCCTGGATCCTCACGTAAAGACACACAGAGTTATGTTACATAGAGTGGTTTGTCTCAATAATTGCATTAATTTATAATAGAAAACTTATTTTTTCTCTTTATAAACATACATTATATATCAATTTTCACATATTTATACATGTACACATGTATTCATGTATGTATACACATCATATATTTGCAAATATTTATATCAAGTAAGCCTATTGGTTATGTTTTGCAAACAGTATGTGCTTGTTTCATGTCCCTGTGTCATATTTTGGTAATTCTTACAATATTTCAAGATTTTTCATTATTAATATAGTTTTTTATAGTGGTCTGTAATCAGTGATCTTGGGGGCACCACTAATTACAGTTATGTAAGAGAGTGAACTTAATAAGTGTTGTGTGTATTGTGACTATTCCACTGATTAGTTATTTATTTGCCCTTCTCTCTTCCTCTCCTGCTCTTCTCTATACCCTGAGACACTGCACTATTGAAATCCTGCAATTAATAACCCTACAATGACCTCTAAGTGTTCAAGAGAAAATACAAGTGGCACATCTGTCACATTGAATCAAAAACTACAAATAATTAAGCTTAGTGAAGAAGACATTTTAAAAGCTGAGAAAGACTGAATGCTAGGCCACTTGCACCAGAGAGTTAGCCAAACTGTGAATCGAATGAAGAGCTATTATAGAAAAGTTTTAAAAGTTGATTTCTCTGAAGTAGAGAGTAGAATTACAGTTATTAGAGGCTATGCAGGGTGTGGGATGGAGAGGATGGAGAGAGGTTGATTAATGGGTACCAATATACAGTTATACAGTTCTGGTTTTTTGTAGCACAGTCGGGTAGCTATAGTTAGCAAAAATATATTACATGTTTCTTTTCTTTTTTGAGACAGAGTCTTACTCTGTTGCCCCAAGGTACAGGGCCTTGGCCTCCACCTAGCTCAGTTTGTAGCAATCTCAAACTCCTGGGTTCAAGCCATCCTCATGCCTCAGCTTCCCAAGTAGCTGGGACTACAGACTCCCACCACAACACCTGACTAATTTTTTATTTTTTATTTTTAGTAGAGGTGGCATTTTTCTCTTGCTCAGGCTGTTCTCAAACTCCTAAGCTCAAGGGATCTACTTGCCTCAGCCACTCAGAGTGAGCCACCACACCCAGCCTTATATTATATGTTTCAAAATAGCTAGAAGAGAAGCTTTGAAATATCTCCAACATAAAGAATCTCTTATGGCATCCCCCAAAATTCAAAAATTATATTGACTCAAGGGATAGGAAGCAAATAAGCAATGAGGCAGGAGTATTACTATTCTCTTGAGAATCAAAAATAGGAAAAGTTGCCTATACACATTTGATGTTAAAGAATAAATACTTTAAACAAATAATTGTAGAATGATTTGTATTGCATTTAAACAACTATACCTATGATGTTCTCTGAATTTAACTAAATCATACCTCATAGAGGCTCAACTCTCTTGATTCAAGAATGTCCAGGATATGAATTCATTTCTATATATTCATCCCAATACATTATATCAATCTGACATAACATCCTTTGAATATATTTTCATGCTTATATACTAAATTTCTGAAAATATAAATAAACGTAATCTTGTAATTCCTTTAAAATCCATGATCTCTCTTTGTACTTTTCCTTTTTGGGGTATGCTAAAATCTTCCTCCCCTTGGACTTAAAGATAATGATCCACTATGAGGAGAAAAAGCATCTCCTTACAAAGCATTTAACACAAGGTCTGCAAATGAGAAAGGCCGTTTTACTCAGGCATGGCGAGGCATAGTTGGGGGGATTTATGGATTCCAAATCTTCGCAAAATGGGTAACAGTGAATTGACTTCAGCTTTTATCACCATTTTTTAACATGCAGACAGCTAGTGTTAGATTCACTGTTTTGATATTAAATATAAATGGATCTTTTATTTGTAGATAAATATTCAGCAATTTTCCCAAAGCTTTCTAAAGGTTTTTACACTTGTTATGATTATCTAGTCCAAAACAAAATGAACTTGAAAGTTAAATTACATTTTTCATTAACAATGAGATGTGAAGTTGGATGGCAGCAAATATTACAGCTATATCCTCATGTGAGGAGAGCTATAGAAATAACCATAGCTTGTAACATAAAACATAGAGAACCCAGATAGCAAAGCAATCTCTTAACAATGCCTCAATTTCATATACCTCCCTCTTACAGATCTCAGAGCAAAAGGTATGTGTAAGGAAGGATTTTGAAAGCAGGTACTCACTGTGTTCTGGACACTAGGTATTTCTTTGTTCGTAGTTTTAGTTCTCACTTCTAGGATACTCTAATCTATTAGTTAATGCCCATGATCCCTTAAAGTCAAAACATTTTGACTGTACCTGTTCTTACTGTTGATCCTGTTACCTCTGGTGGGGTTTGAAGCCACTCATGCCCTCTCTGCTACTCCCAGCATCATCTTGTTGAAACATGATAATTGACTTCAATGGCAGGTGTCTCCTGACATCATCTCCAGCCTACAGAAACACCACAGTGATTTCCAAGGGTGCTGATGTTCCCTTCAGTGATGCATTTTGAAATCTTTGTTATTGAAGAAGTCTCAGACTCCTCCTGTGGCACATAGTGAAGGGGTGGGTATGTAGGAATCATAAGACAAGTCTCTTCCAGAATTCCTATTATCCTAAACTTTGGTATTTCTCCCTTTATATTTTGTCATGGAACTTGTAGCATCTTATTTTTCTTTAATGCAGGAAACTAATGAGTCCATGTTTTAGTCAACCAATTAAGCAAATTGTTAGAGCAGCTTCTAACTGCTTAGCTGTTTTAATTCAAGAATGTCCAGTATATGAACTTATTTATATTTCAATATAGATTCATCCCAATAAAACAATTTGACATAAGATGCTTAGAATGTATTTTCATGCTTATATGCCAAATTTCAAAAACGTAAATTAGCATAATCTTATAATTCTTTTGATATCCGTATCTCTTTCTATGATAGCCTTTACACTTTCCCCTTGGGTTGTGCTAAAACCGGTGTCTAATTGCCCTTTAAGGAAAATGATGTGAGGCAGGGGCCCACCAGGAGGAGGATGGGCATTTCTATACAAAGTCCTGATCACATGAAAGGTTATCATAGGATCTCTGAACAAGAAGGGCTGCTTTACTCAGGGAGAATTTGTTATTTATAGACCAAATCATCTCAATCAATGACATAATTTTCAAAGATAGGACTTGTAAACCTGAATTAAATGTGTATATTTACATTTTAAATATTCAGTGTTGAACTCAATGATCTGATTTTCAGGTGAAGTCCACACGTAACAATAATAATTTTGAGGTTCCCATGGAAGTCCTCTAGTTTTCTCACCAAGCCCTGAGATTATTCTTCTCATTGTCTTTTTGTCAGCCTTGTGGTTAACCAGATAGGGCAGATTCTCACGAAATCCTTGCAGCTATAATTCTAATAGGGGAGAATAAGAAACTCTCAATATCCCAAAGTCCTGTCTCAGTGTGCACTTTATCTCACACATACACAGGTGGTAATTTAGTAGTTTCCTTCATAAAATCAACAACTTTCTTTGCTAAAAGCCAAATGCAGAATACTCCTGCTTATTTTAACAGTGTTTTCAAGTTAAGGAGGAATACCACTTTTAGTTCTTCATTGCATTCCCTAAATTTCATTGACTGTATTAAACCTGTCTCTCACCAGTTTTCTTATCATCCACAGATGCTTAGAGTCCCTCCCAGTGTCTTGGGAGATGGGGTCATTTGGATTGGTGATCTTTAAAACTACTTTTTATCTGCTTTTTATTCTGGTAGGATATAGAAAATTCTTGGTTGGGCTGGCTTATTTATATGTGTGCGTTATTTTTGGTATGTCAACCCTGAGACAGGAGGTCATGGTGTTCTTAGGTGCAAAATGTTGATTACATCCTCCTACTTTATTGTAAATTGAGAAAAAATTCATGATTCTGTGAACATCCATTTTGTATGTCACAAAGCCAATGTTATAAATTTCCCCTACCCCTAAACCCGGCCCAGAGTAATGTCCTCCCCACTTTAATCTTTGACCTTATAAATGAGGAACTAGAGGATTTATGTGATTCTCCTGGGCAACCCTCCTATTTATTGCCCTTGAGTCATTTTTGTTTTCATTTTTGTTTTTTTTTCTCTGTATCTGCTAAGTTGCAACAAAGACTGATTCCTTCTTTTATCTTTCTTCTGCTATCATTTGGAAAGGTCACTAAAGAATTAGACTATGAATAATAATGATGCTGATAAAAGAAAATAATAGCTAGCTGTGAATCATTACTATATTGGAGACTCTGTTCCTACCATATTAATTCTTGCAAGAACAATTTGGTATCACAATATTATGGTCTCTATTTAAGAAACAGGGAATCTGAGGCATGGAAAAGTTAAATATGTATTTTTTCTTACTATGGGTTTCACATCTAGTAAGTCATACTACTTTAAATAATGTTATCCACCTTTTTCCAGCATAAATACTCATACATCCTCCAACCCCCCCAAACCCCCTCCCACACACATGTCATTTGAGATTAGGTAAAGAAAATAGTTACTTGCAAGGTTTTGATGACTACCTTAAACAGGAAATCTACAGATTCATTAATAAGAGTAGTTAATAGGAGAATATACTCTAACAGATATATGCATTTTAGAAGGCAAGATAGCCTTCTAAAGATTAATTTAAATGTACTTATGTTTAAAAGTTATGCTTATTAAAATGACTCATCTATTTCTCATTAAAGGCATAGAGGAATCCTGGTTTATATAAAATTTATCTCTAGTCAGTTGACATTATAATCGTTACTTGGAATTAATAAACAATATTTCAAAGATATTCCTCACTCAAGTTATTGACATATATGCATATATATTTAGATGAATTTTACATTTAAAGGGATGTATGAATAAATACGTGTGCTAATAATGGTAACTTACCCTGAGATAAATATCAAATATTACCATAATCATTTTCTATGTTGAAAATTTATGATTGCATGTAACAGTTTTCTCACTGTAAATATAAGATAACTATCCTTCACTTTAAATAAAATCATACTAAGTTGTGTTTTACTACTGGGGGAGAATTAGTATATATCATGTCTTCTGGGGGAAAATTCTCATTTATAGATAACTAAATAACCTTTAATATTTTGACATTTTCATCTAGCTAGTTATTATACCTTATGATCTAATTAGCATTTGGTATTTGATATCCCTGGTGACTAACAAGACCATCTAAATTAAAGCACTTTGAATCCTAATGTCTTGTTAGAGAATTCTATTAAAATGGAAGAGAAACAGTGGCTTCCTTCATTCCTTATAATTTTCCTCTGAGTTTGTTGGTTAATGTTTAATTCTCTAGTGAAAACTTAATGATCTTGGAATGTCACGTATTACAGACTCCCAGGTTGCTCCTTACTGTGTCTCATCTCTTTACTGAGTTATCCAAGGACTTTAAGAATCTGAAAATTTGAGTATCTATTATTGGGAATGTTTTTAAAAAACTAAATGCAATATCTAACCACCAGTCTTTTTTATATATTCTAAAAACTACCATTATATAGAAAGCAATAAAAAAAAGTTCCTAATTATTGTGGCCTTTAAAATTGTAATTATCTGAAGTTGATTATGTGTAGGTTTTTTTTTTTTTTTGAGACAGAGTCTTACTCTGTCACTCCGGGTAGAGTGCTGTGGCATCATCATAGCTCACAGCAACCTGAAACTTCTGGGCTCAAACAATCCTCTTATCTCAGCCTCCTGAGTAGCTGGCTACAAGAAGCTGCCACAATATGTGTAGTATTTTTTTGGTAAATGTTTCATAATGTATTCATATACCTGCACATGGGCACATGAACACACATATTTTATGAAATACTGAATAAACTTGCTTATATTTTACCTTAAATATTATATGTTCAAACTTTTTGCAAGCAAATATGCATAGATTTTAGAAGAATAGGCACATAACCTTGTTGCAATGGAGTGTGCCAAGTAAGAGAAAACAAGAATACTTGAAGTGGTGTACTAAGTATGTTCTCATTTAGACTACATCTGTGATACACACACATGCACACAAATATAATAGTCCACAAAAAAGTCAATAAAGAGCTGTCAATAAGCAAGCTTAAAAAATCATTAGGTCTGTTAAAAATTACCTTAGTCTGTGAACTTGCATTACTATCATCTACTTATATCCATGCAAAAACTTCTTTTGAAATATCACCAAATTTCTACAATTAGTATCCTTTTTAGGATATTATACTAGAACAAAAAGTGTTGGTGCTGACAAGAAAAGAGAAATGGGGGTATATAGATTTTAAAAAAATACCTGCCCTCAAGGAGTTTAATACTTGTTGGGACAGGATAAAGGGATAAGAGGTAATGCATACAAATAGACACTAAAACTTCAGTGGGGCAAACTTTCACAAAGCTACAAAGAATGGTTTCATTATAGGCACTTCAGTTACGGAGTACAAGATGTACAATAGAAAATTCTGAAGGCACATTTAAGAAATACTAGGCTTGAAAGTTATCTTCCTCCTTGACTTGGCACTCATAGCTCAGTGAGTAGGGCGTCAGCCACATACACCCAGCTGGTGGGTTTGAGCCTGGCCTGGGCCGGCTAAAACAACAATGACAACTCCAACCAAAAAATAGCTGAATATTGTGGCAGGCTCCTGTACTGCTAGCTACTTGAGAGGCTGACGTGAGACAATTGCTTAAGCCCAAGAGTTTGAGGTTGCTGTGAGCTGTGATGCCATGGAGGGCAACATAGTGAGACTCTGTCTCAAAAAAAAAAAAAAAAAAGAAAGAAAGAAAGTTATCTTCTTCCCTTCAAAATTAAGGCAGTCATTCCTCAAGGTCAACAAAAGTGTACCTTGGGAATTCAAAAGTGGTTAAATCTTGGAATACTGTTCATCCTTTAAATAAGATGGAAACCTTTATCTTTGTATTAATCTAGATGGAGATGGAATACATTCTTCTTAGTAAAGCATCACAAGAATGGAGAAGCAAGAATCTAATGTACTCAATTCTAATATGAAGAGAGAAGATGATCTAATACAAGGGTAGAGTGTAAGGAAATGAGGAAGCCAGGAAAGGGAAGGGGGGGATAGGGGGTCATGCTGTATGACACACCTCTTGGGGGTGGGACACAATTATAAGAGGGACTGTATCTAACAAATGCAGTTAGTGTAAACTAATTCTTTATACCCTCCATGAATCCCAAACAATAAAAAATAGAAAGTGATTAAATCAGATGGTCACATGATTAGATAAATGTAACCATCATCTTCTGTAGGAATATATGTAGTTACAAATGTGATCAGAAATTTCAAATGCTGTAAAAATTCATCATGTAGATTCTTATCTCTCTCTCTTTCTCTCTCTCTTTTTTTTTTTTATTTGTGTAGAGACAGAGTCTTTATCGCCCTGAATAGAGTATCCTCGCATTACACTGCTCATAGCAACCTCCAACTCCTGGGCTTAGGCGATTCTCTTGCCTCAGCCTCCCAGGCCTGCCACAAAGCCCAGCTATTTTTTTTGTTGTTGTTGTTGTTGTTGTTGTTGTTGCAGTTCCGCCAGGGCCAGGTTTGAACCTGCCACCCTCCGTATATGGGACCGGTACCCTACCCACTGCGCCACAGAAGCCGCCCTAGATTCTTATCTTTCTTTGAGCAATTCTATCCTAAGATTTCTTTAGAAGTTAGAACACCTCTGACTGAAAGAATTCTTTTGTGTCCATTTGAACCAGCATTGGTCAGCATAAACCAAGAACCAACAACACACATAGAGGATTTAGAGAATGTTGGTGAATAGTAGCAAAAGTAAACAAAGAAAACATCAGGCTGGAACTTGTCCTTTAGAAACCACTGGCTCTGCACTTCATACTATCCCAGGAAAAAGGGATTGATAATTAATTTTAAACCCATTCCATTGTTATAAGTGACATATTTATAATTGTATATTTGTTTATATTTAAATTAGCTATTAAATTATATTAACATAAAAAGTATATTAAATATGGGTGATATTTAGTTATTGATTCTATACTTTAATTCAGTTCTTAAGTAATCCTTTCTGTCTTAGTGAAATAATAAGGCTAAATCACATTAACACAAAAACATGAGCTCTGGATTTTAAAGTACCTGGATTCAAATCGCATGTCCATTGCTTACCAGATGTGTGGTTTAGGATAAGCCCCTTTGCTTTTTTCTGACTCATTTTCTTCAGCTCTAAGGTAGAGATGATATTAGTAGATACTTTGTGTACGTGGATGAGTATTTAATTTGATTTGATAATTATGTGATCAGTAAATATTCCTCAGAAGACATGTATGAAGGCAAATGAAAGAGGTAAATAAGATATTGGGTCAACTAGCGGAAAAAAGGTAATAAATTTCAGGGAAAAAAAGGAAGGCTTTATGGAAAATACAGCATTGAATTGGGCTCTTTTAGGGAGAGGTTAATGGTCTTTCAGCTTCCCTGGCATGAGTGAGGGAAGCCTAGAGCACGTGTTCTCAGAGGAGAGGTCTAAGCATTTAGTGGGGACCCTTGAACATAGGCTTGTGCTTTATTCTGTTCAACCATATCTGTCTTCTCAAATAGTCATAGAACTGTTAATTGCAGACAGAGTTGTCCAGGGCAAGACTATATTCTCATCTTTCATTGGAGCTAGTGGTAGTTATGGACTAAGTTCCAACCAACAGGATATAATGTAGATAATTTCTTGTACCTATCAAAAAAATGACTGTATTCCCTCCTATTTTTTTATTTTTTCCTGAGTGTTTGAATGCTGGTATATCCATGTTAGACTGTGAAAGAGAAATAGCATATTTAGGAAAATAGAGCAATCTTGAGTTTCTAAAGATTCAGGTCATGATATCAGCCCTTAACCAACAATTTGGATTTTCATATGGAGGTGAAAAAAAATTCTATACTGAATTATTATTTCATATCATATTATATATAAAATAATATATAATTTTATAAGCCTCTATCACAACAAAACAAACTGCATTTTGATTAACATCATTAGAGAATTTTAAGGAGGCAAGCAACAATTAACACATAAAGGAATAACGGGGAAAATTAAGCCACTTTGAATTGGGAGTTGTCGGTAACCCCAATCTAACCTACAGCTTCCTAACAAAAACATGGAGAATTCAAGTTATGCTGCCTGTGAACTGGACGTGACTCATGCTGACAATATGTTTTTCTCCCCTTTTGCACTAGTTTCCTGTCTTCATCTTTTAGATAAGAGAAATGAGGGCAATATTTCAAAGTTTTTGGCCATAACATAGTGAAGTCAGAACTTGGGATTTGGAGTTTTGTTTTGTTTTTTGTTTTTGTTTTAGACAGAGTCATACTCTGTTTCCCCAGCTAAAGTATAGTGGTTTGATTATAGCTCATGCAACCTGGAAATCCTGGACTGGAGTGATCTCCTGTCTCAGCCTCAGCCTCAGCCTATAGCTGGGATTACAGATGGGCACCACCAGCTAGCTTTTTTGCTTTTTTTTTTTTAAGAGATGATGTCTTGCTTAGGATGCTCTCAAATATCTGTCCTCAGCCTCAGGCAATCTGTCCCCTTGGTTCCCAAGGTGCTAGGATTTGATGCATGAGCCACCCTTCCAATTGCAGAACTTGCTTTCTGAATCAAAACCCAGGGCACAGCTGACAGCATTTCTGCTTGGTTTTTATCACAGCAATGTCCCCTCCCCCCAACTGCATCATACCTGTATGAGTACTATGTAGATAAACATGCAGAAATAAGGTACTTTTTCATAAGGCTAGGAATTATAAAATTAATTTGAGAAAATATTTATTTTATATTATTGCATTCAATTTGAAAATGTAATTCTTCCATAAATTAAGTTTTTATTTTGTTTATGAAGCAGTGATGTGAGGTTATTCAGAATTAATTCAGTCAAGTTATCAAAATAATCTTACTTTTCTCTTGTGTATGGAAGTAATGATTCAAATGAAAAATGGCTGAATCTAAAATGAATGCGATGAGAAACCCCCAATTAAAATAATAGGTTGTGTTTTTCTTTTGGGGGGTATCTTTTTATTTTATTGGAACAAAAATAACGTAAACTGCGGCACAAAATGACGGCACACAGGTGTTGTCTTTGCAGTGCAGCCCAGGGTTGCTTCTAAGGTGGTTTCTATGGCAACGTGATCATTTCTAGACTAATCCCATTAGGAGAAGCTCCTGATAAAGTAAGCTCATTAGAACCAACCTTACATTGCTTCACTTCCGGTTTTGTTTGTGTCATGGCAAATTACATTAGCGGCCTATGAAATAAAGAACACAAAAGACTGTCATATTTAGACTTAAAATATTTTATGGACAGAGGTTATGAGGATTTCGAAAATTCTCCCAGATGATTTTTTTTACATGTTAGGAAAACTTCGCAAACAAATGCAAATCATTCAGTTTTAAAAGATTAAATATTAAAGTAGTTCCTTTACAATATGCTCTTAGGATCACACCTCTGAATATATAAACCAATCAGCTATTTATATACAACATGACTGCGATCCTGACAGGGTTCACGACTAGCCACGGAAGCAAATGTATGGACTGGCCGAAATTTTAAAAAGAACACACTTTTCTCCTAATTGTGTTTTCCTCTGTTCACGTCATTGCATAAATGTTTCATTGCTCAGAATTATTCTAAAATGTTTTAGGCTTTTCATTTTAGAAATGCTGTTTCTACAAAGTAGGATCAGACTCCTCCCCATAAACTGGGCTGAGCATTCACATTTATTCGAAAGAAGATGCAAGAAACCAATCACCTAATCCTGATGGAACTGAGTGAATTAAAGACTTTAGCTGACTTCTGCTCCAGGAAGTCAGAGTAGAATCCCTTTTCTTCTCACTTAGTCCAAATAAAAATCCTTAACATTCCATGTAAAACACACCCAAGAAGACTGAGAAGTGGAGAGCAATGGCAGATTAAATATGGATATTGAGACTGAGGAACAACCCAATCCTATGTTTCCTGATCATTTTTATTAATGTTTCCTTTTATATCCAAGGTTGGACACTCCAGATGCCATCAACCTGGAAACACTAATGAATGGCCCAAGAATTGCCTGCTTTTCTAACCATGGAGCTAGGACAGGGACAATCTAGCAAGAAAAAAACAAACAGCAACAACTACCGATCTGTACGCCATAAATGCTCTACTTTAGTCAAACATAGGAAAACTGTGTCTCATCCTTACTCTGGTCAGCCAAACCCCCATGAGAAGGCAGACCTCTGCATTCTCCTTCACGCAGCTGCGATAAGGCACCAAGTAGGCAGAGCGGGGGAGCTGAAACTCCCAGTCCTCTCTGAATACTATGACAAGGAACAGGACAGCAGGGTCAGTGGAGACCAGAGACCGTCTGGGGAGCCTCGACTTTTATGCCTACTCAGCAGCACTGAGGAAAATGGCAGAGAAGGCAGAGAATTCCCAGCGGAATTCCCCTACTATGCAGCAGAAGTGAGGCCACCTACTTGTGGTATCAGCAGGACTTTTGTGAGGTGAAGTAAAATGGTATTCATACATTTCTTTGCCAGGGTGCTAACAGCCAAAACTCCCACCCTCCCTCAGAAGTAAGGAATTAATCTACCCTTGGGCATCATGGAGGCCGAGAGGGGAAACAGGACTCGTACCAACAGCTGCCAGAACAGAAACAGCTGCCTTTGTCTACCTTAGGGGAGGATGTCACCTTGCCTGTGTGGTAGCAACAATTAGAATGACAACCGTTTTCTCCTCAGAAACAAGAGAAGCTGTAAAAAAGTGACATAACACTTTTTTAAGTGAAAGAAAAGAAATGTTATCATGTTGTACATTTGATTGCCAGAAATTATTCATTTTAGAATCGAAAGTTTGTTACCCAGTCCCGAAACACACACAAATGGTGACTATGGGTAGTGATAAACATTGAATTAATTTTTTCATGATAACCACTATATAATGTATCCTTATATCAAATCAACATGTAAATCTTAAATACATGCAATGTGTATTCATTAAATACAGTTCTTTCCTTCCTTCCTTCCTTCCTTCTTTCTTTCTTTTGCTTTCTTTTTGAGACAGTCTCACTCTGTCACCCTGGGTAGAATGCTGAGGAGACCCTACTGTAGCTCATGGCAACCTCAAACTCCTGGGCTCAAGCAATCCTCCTGCCTCAGCTTCCCAAGGAGCTGGGACTATAGGTGTGTGCCACCATACCCGGCTAATTTTTCTATTTTTAGTAGAGATGAGGTTTTGCTCTTGTTCTGGTTAGTCTTGAACTTCTGAGCTTAATCAATCTACTGCCTTGGCCTCCCAGATTGGTACGATTACAGATGTGAGCCACCATGCATGGCCTGTCAATTACATAATAACAACACAACAACAGCAACAACAACAAACTATTAAAACAGAATTCTATATTGAGAGAAAATGCCCTAAAGAAATGAAGGAGAAATTAAGACAATTTCAGACGAAGCAAAGATTACATACTATGGTATAGGATTCCATTTATATAATATTTTGGATATTACAAAGTTACAAATATGGAGATCGGATTAGTGGTTATAAGGGATTAAGAAGGGTTGGGGTAGGGGAAATTGGAGATCTTATAAAAAGGCAGTGGGGAGTGGATCATTATGCAGATGGAATTCCTCCGAATCTTGAATATCCTGGTTGTGACGTTATACTATAGATTTATAAGATACTGTCTTTGAGGAAACAGGCTAAGGATGCCTGTGGTCTGTCTGTATTGTTTCCTGTAAATATATTTAAATTTCAATTATTTTTTTAAAAGCCTAATTTAAAAGAAATCTTTGGAGGCATAATCTCCTTTTTTTTAAATTAAATCATAGCTGTGTACATTAATGCAGTCATGGGGTACAGTGTGCTGGTTTTATATAAATTTGAAATATTTTCACCAAACTGGTTAACATAGCCTTCATGGCATTTTCTTAGTTATTGTGTTAAGACATTTAT
>NW_003852397.1:51605176-51652303 GCF_000181295.1 Otolemur garnettii
GTTCTTGACTGTTTTTTGAACTTGACTATTGTTAGTATATATGAAGGCTACTGATTTATGAGTATTGATTTTGTAGCCTGAGATACTGCTATATTCCTTGATCACTTTTAAGAGTTTTGTAGTAGAATCCCTGGTATTTTCCAGATATACAATCATATCATCTGCAAAGAGTGAAAGTTTGATCTCTTCTGACCCTATATGTATACCCTTGATTGCCTTTTCTTCCCTAATTGCGATGGCTAAAACTTCCATTACAATTAATCTCCATTTTATCCTAGGATAGGGATACAGTATCCTTTTTGTTTTTGGAAAGAAGAATATTCTGTCTGCATTGAAGATGCACCCTGAAAGCAGAATATTTTCAGCCTTTTTCTTCAAAGTATCTTTGTATTCTAGTACAGTGCTAAACAAGCCTATATTCCTTTATTGGTTAACTTAATAATCAATCAAATTACTCTCTATATAATCTTTGAATTATTATAGGAACGAATCTTCTGAACTAGATGTAGCCAGTTTATTCCATCTTCCAACTGATAGCTCTCTAGGATTTGATGATAGCTATAGTACTTTCTCCTCTCCCACATTTTCTTTTTCCAAACTCTGTTTCTTTAGCCATTCTTCACATGCAAGAGAATTTCATGCCACTTGAGAATGTGGTATTTTCCTTTGAAGTGTTCTGATTTCTCAGTATCCCCAAAATATGAGACTCTGTAACTAAGTATCATAAGTAAGATATAGTCTTACAGTACACGCATGGTTAGAGTGTAGCTTTTCCTTCATATTTTTAACTACATACCTATTAATATTACCCCTAGAATAAGGAAAATGGTTTTTTTAAAAAAATAAATGTGCTTATAATCCAAACATCCAGAAACCCTTTTGACATGGAAATGATGAAAGTACATGATTATAAAATTTAAGTGCCCCAAAGTCCAAAAGGTAAATACTCTTAATGGTTTGTTGTTTGTTTACCCCTTTAGAAACAAGAGTATATGTATTAGTAAAAGTGTGTATCCTACGCATTTGAGTACCATATATAGAATACCTATTCACATATATAATACATATATTTATATGATGTTTCCAAAACAATTTGTACATGGACTAAAATCTTGATGAAAAAACTAGTAGAAGTAAACAACATCATTTTAAGGGAAGATGCATGTAGTAGGATTACCTAACATTTATTGAGTTTCCTTAAATGTTGTGTGTGTGTGTGTTTGTGTGTATACACATGGAAGTGCATGTATTCTATGTATGTAAATTTTCTTAAGAAGCATATGAAAAGGTTACAATTAAAATCCATTATATTCCTTTTACTGAGGAGTAAAATGAGTCCAAGAGAAATTAAATAACTTCTTGTCCCATCTTGCAAATAGGTTGACAACAGGGATTACAATGTTAATCTCTTCTTATTAATTAATAGAATGTTGTAGAAGATGAAGTGATATAGATACCTGTTGAAAAAGAAAAAGCAAGCTAGTAAATAGATAGTTCCCATGGGTACAGTATGCAAACATACAGAAGGAAATACAAGTTTGATGTCATTCTTGGGTAAAGAAATTATAACTATCTTGTTTCTTTATTTATTTTTACATATGTACACACACATAATACATATATACACACCTCTGTAAAATATATAGATACACGTAACATTGCCTTATATATGTACTAGTTTTTAATTAAAAAGCATTAGCCAAGAATGCCAAAATAATCATAGAATTACATAATTACATAAAATTTTATATGCAATCTTAAAATTTGCTATTATATATATTAAAAACTTAAGACATTTTAAATGCATAGCTAAATCAGAATTATGAAATTTATTCTGCATATTTTATATGAAGGACTATTAAGTAGCTATTCGGAGGACAGTTAAGAAAAATATTTTTGACTCATAAAATTCTCAGAAATAGTATAACATTTTAAAATACCAAAAATTATTTCCATTAGTTTTCTGGCAAGTCTGAATATTACATATGTAATATATTTATACATAAATAAACATGGAACTCTTAAGCATGGACTCATATAGTTTTATGGTAATAATAAACATAATTTATTTTTTCTTATATAATTTTCTGACAATTCCTTATTATTTTTGTTTGTTTTATGAGTGTATGTGCCTATATAATTAGAAAACAACCATAACTGTAAATGAATTTCTCTGTCTATAAAACATTTTAATGGTAATTACTGTTTTATCAGAAGTGAAATAATATTCTCTAAAGCATTATGCTTTTTTGAGAAAAGCATTTTTGTTCTTTCACTTTTATTTGCAAAATTGAGTCCCACAATGTGACAGTGATCACGATGCTCTTTAAGCACTTCACCAAAATGCTGTTTTCATAACAAGCATTTCAGAATTGGAGAAGCAATAACCTCCTTGACTTAAGAAGCTGTTATACATAGTATTTGAGTGTTTAATCATACATTTCTATCTCATATGCAAGAAAGTATTTTGAACTCTGTAAATTTTTTATGTTGGAAGTTCTCTCATTTACCCTCTCTTAACATCTTCATTGTAGACATGCTATTTATTCAGTGGTTAGAAGGCTTTGCTATTAAAATGTTCCTGTTTTTTCTTTTTAATAGAATGTATCCATTTATTTCTTCTTCAACACTAAAATCCTTGAAAATTGGGGTGCTCATTGAGACTGAAATAGAAAATGAATGTGCTCTGCTTGCTAAACTAATGTGGCACCTTTTTATTCGTGATACATTAAAATATAAAAGATTTACATTCTTCTCCTTCCTGCAGTTAAATATGTTGAAAAAACCCAAAGGATCCTCACTCAATACTTATCACAAGATCCTGCAAGTAAATACATAACTAAACTGTTCACTTCCCAAATGGTGATAATCTGTTGGCATATGACCTCCTCCTAATCTCCCCCTTTGCCTTGGCACTAAAATAGACTCATTATTAACTTCCTTACCTGAAAGGCAAAAGCTCTGTCCTCCACCCAAGCCTCTCAAGTCTACTCTAACTGCTAATTTTTATTTTCAAGTCAAAAGATTTGCTGAAATGAGACGATTTTACATTATGATGAAAATTTCCTAGACTCCACCCACTGGAGAGTCAAGGTTGAATAATTATAGGAATAAAAAGTAAAAGTATTGCTGACAAATACATATGAATAATTTATATAACCTAAATATGGCCTATTTCTAAAGTGAGAGATACTGTAATAAAGTGAGTTTTCTCAGTCTTCTGGAATACCATGGGAACCTCCAGCATCTTAGAGGGTATGTGTCCTCATCGTATTTTTATGTGTAGCACTAGAGAACATTAAGACATTTTACACTTGCATTGAGGAGGTCATCTGATCCTGGTGTGGGACAGGATGCAATTTTCCCCAGAATGGGTTCTATAGCACTCTTGTCTAGCATGAAACTCTTTTTAAAAAAGTATCTTTTGGTGATTTATTTTGGAAAGTACCTTTACTCTATGCATACGTTCACACACATTTTCATATTTAAAATTTATAATATACTTTTTAATGTCGGGGGTTTGGTAGTAACAGATTCGATTAACTTGTTTTGACCACATGTTCCCTAGATTTCTTCAAACATAACCCCTGTTTGAAG
Source organism: Otolemur garnettii (assembly GCF_000181295.1). Lineage (NCBI taxonomy): Eukaryota > Metazoa > Chordata > Mammalia > Primates > Galagidae > Otolemur > Otolemur garnettii. Next base: position 51,608,774 of record NW_003852397.1, read on the forward strand.
TAATATATTTTTATGTCCTGTGGAAGAAATGTTCTTTGTAACACAATTTGGAGATAGTTATAGTTAAATGAAACATTTCACAAGCAAAAGTTTACAAACCTCCTCTGGAATCCTGGTCCTCAACACAGAGCCTCAGATCATTTTGTATATAATAATTTCTCCCACATTTTCTAATAAAAAATCACATGGTAACACTTTTTCATTTTTGCAGCAATGCTTGATCATCTGTCCATGGAAGGGAACACACAATAAAATGTATCCATCCAAAATCATTGTCTTTCAAAGAACACTACTAGGAAGAGAACCTGTTGTGAGGTAAAGTGTATCACACATGGATTTAGATGTTAGATTCAAGTTCTGGTTATGCTGTGAAACCTTGAGAGAATCTGTGTGCTTTTTTTTTTTTTTTTTCTAAATCTGCAAACTGGGGATAAGAGCAATTGCCTTATAAAATTTTCTAAGGCAGAGGGCAAGATGTTAAGATATTACTACATTAAGGGACGTTAATATGAAACTGAGTTCTATTATAATTACATTCTTATGGAAGCTCCATGGGGCCTCACAGCTAGCTTAACTGGAAGTTCAAATTTCTTGCCCACTTCTAACAACATTTAATTAAATTCGGGTATAAGATTAAAATATGTGGTAGTGACCACTTTGAGGATATTAGGGAAACAAGAAAGGGACTCAGGGAGCTGTAGAACCAAGAAGCAAATACCTCTGTGTATATATAACCACAGCTTCTACAGAGCAATTTTCAACCCACACCAACAACTATCATCTCACTACTAATTAAAGACCCACTCTCAATCCTTTTCTAAGTAGAGAAATAGCCCTTTGGCTATTGCAAATCTGAGAGGGGGGGGAGAGGAGGAAATACAAATTAGGAATACGTTGGATGCAAAAATTGGTGGACTCCAGGTGATGAGAACCATGAAAATAAGTCTCAGATTCTATTCTTGTCATTCCTTCAACATGGATAAGAAAGCAGAATGATCTTAGTGCAACAGCAAAGAACACTTAAGATTTATCTCTCAATAGGAATACATGCCATTAAAAACTATGAAAAATGCCATCCAACGGAGTAATGAATCAAATGTGAAGAAATCCAAAAGGCAGTGTGCTTTTGAACAAATTATAGACAGTAGAAAGGAAAATATATATTACCTTTAACACGTGGGAAAAATTCTATTTGAGAACCATGTTGGTGTGAAAGATTTTTCTCCTCCTTTCCTAGGAACCCAGAGGATTGTGATAAATAATATTTATGTGATAGTAACAGCAGAAACACTACTTTTCAATTTTAAAATCAAATTAGAGATAAACACTGGAGTTAAGGCCAAATTATAGTAAGGAAAAAATGCTATAAACTTTTAATGAAAGTGACAGTTTAAAGAGTCTAGGCATAAGAAGGGAGAAGAAAAATGAAAGAGTAAAGGAATAGTAAATAACTAATTTTTTATAAAGAAGGAGTCAATTATGCTGTCTAAAAGTTTAGTAGATAAAAAAATAAATGTAACCAATTGATGGATAAAAACAAAATTATAATGAACCTGGGAGGTGCTTAAGGAGAGACAAGACCAGGGGAAGTTATTAAAGTCCTTAATCTTTTATAAGGTTATAATAAGTAGATCTTAAATTTAATAGCATCAATGAATGGAGTTGTGAACACATGTAGAAAATGGCCAAAATAATTAAGACAGGATTCTGAAAATTATTTACTTCCAAGGGTGAGCTAAAGATAGACAACTTTTAATTTCTTACTCAACTTACTACTTGTGCATTTTATACAGGCTTAATTTTAATTAAAATTGTTTATCAGCTTAAAGATTTGGATGATTTGAGGTAAATGCATTTTTGTCTCCTTTTCCCCTTCCCTTACTGAACTATTTTCTTAATAGCACAGCAGTCTCACCAGACTGTTTTTGTTTTGTTTTGTTTTAACCATCCTGCTTGGGTTTATTGACTTTTACCTGGGATTGAACTGAAGTAACTGATGCTCTCTGCCCCTGCTGGGTGAGCTGCTGTTTTCCAATTTCACACATAAAAATTTCCAGGGCATGTGGCATTGGAAGGTATTTGCAAACCTAGCAGAATCCCTCTAAGTTCTCTTGGGCTTGGAGAAGATACCCCAGAGCAAAGGGATAATTGTTTATCCTTGATCAGAAATAGGGGAACAAAGGCTAACAATCATTGGATAATAGAAAATATAAATCACCACTGAAAGAGTATCAAAATATAACAGCAACAATTTGTAAAATAACAACAATTATAGCTATCATTTACTGAGCTCCTGTATTGTAGCAGGAAAATAATAGTTTTTCATAAATAAATACATACCACACATACACTTTCATGCATACGCACCACTGTAAAGTGTATAAGCTCTGTAAATAATATTTTGATATTTGTATATTACAAGCAAGTGTTCTGAAACTGAGCGACCTGAGAGAGATCATATTACTTTCTCAAAGGCTCTGTGTTCTGTGCCTTTCCGGGCCTGTCGGGGTCCATTAGGAACTTCTGAAGGAAAATAGCATGAAAAAACATGGGGCCCCTGGACCACGAAAAAGAGAAATGTTATCATCATAAATTCACATGTTTGGCCAAACCTGGCACTGCTACCAACATTGTTCTTTTCTTCCCACTCTACATCTGGCCAGCAAATCCTATGACTTCTACCTCCAACATACAGCCAGGAGCCTGCTGTTTCCCGCCTCTTCACGGAGGCGCATGCCCTGTGAGAGCGGCCATTGTTTCAGCCCCTGGCTACAACCACTTCCCTGGTTCCCCTGCTTCTACGCCTGCCTCTTTCCCCACCCACTCTTTTTAGAGCATCCAGAATGAACTTTTAATTACGTAAATCAGATGAAATCACTCCTCTGCTTAAAATGGCTCAAGGCTTTTTTTTTTTTTCTCTACTTATAATAAAGTCTTACTCATTATCAAGGTTTATGTGATCAGGCACATTCCTGTTACTTTTTCCTTTGCGCACTAACATTGCTAACATCCATCAGTACCAGCATTCACATGGTTTCTTGAAAAGGTTTGCATAGTTTCCTGTGGGCTTGTTTTGATTGTGAATTTCAATTTGGAACAGGAATCATCAAAGTTAACTGCATAATGGAGAGCCAACGGCACAGGGAAGACTGGTTGAGGTTTTTTAACTGAAGGCACACCTTGAACCTGAGACAGGCATTGCATCCTCACCCCAAGCTATTTTCCGTAAAGTACTGTGCAGTGCAGGATGTAGAATTCTCCATAGCTAAAATCATTACTTCTGGCAACTCATTGCAATTGAAGGTTTAAATCTCTCTCTATCCATGTATTTGTCATATTCTTGCCCATATTCTAGTATGTCCGGCCAAGAGTTAGTACCTAGACAACTCCTAGCATACTACTTACTTCTTACTTCTGAGTATTTTTAGACTGCCAGTGTGGTACCTAGAAACTGAAATCAAGTGTTTCCAATTCACATTGTAATGCCAGCCAAGTCCCTCAGTAATCCAGACCATGTGCTACAAGGGAAGCGAAGAAGAAGTTATAGCCAGAGGAAGTGTCCAGAAATATTCTAAAAGGAATTTTAAGCAATACCCACATGGTTATTAATTGTTTTATAATAATAAGTAAGGACAGCACAGTGTTCTTAATTAATCTTTGGACTCCTTTTTGAGTTTGGTTAGTCTTTCAGTGCATATGAATTCACCTCCTACCAAAGGAATATTTTATAAAGTATTCTCCTGGTATTCAATTTCTTCTGCATCCCATTTTTAATTGTGAATATTAAAATGATATCAACAAATATGATCATGTTTTGTCATATTAATGTTAAAGGTTATCCTGATTTCTAAAGGAAACACTTAAACCATCCCTTAACAATCTACATTTCTCTCCCATCAGAAGAAGCATGAGATATATTGACCATGCTGTAATCTTCTTGCATCTTTCAAGTCATTTCCTAATCTAATTTCTAATCTTCTTGTCTTTCAAGTCATCTTCTAATCTAATTTCTAATCTTCTTGCATCTTTCAAGTCATTTTCAATCACCACTCCACACTACAAATTCTTTGTTCTATTTTTGTTTTTCACATTGAATCTATTATCTTCTGACATATTATGTAATTCATTCATTCTTTTTTTTATGCTTACTGTTTGTTGTGCTATGAATTTAACCTGAATTTAGTGGAATTTTTCTACATTTTAGTGATTACATATGAAATTGGAAATACTTTGAATTTTATATGCAAGAAATATTTTATTCCTATCATAATAGTAAACATGTATAGGAGTATGAGTGTATATGTAAATTGTGCAAAAATCTTCTGTACATTTTGTTGGATAATTGTTTCTTTGTTATTGATCTGAAAGGTTATTTTGAATGTATTAATGCTGGTACACCAAAGCATTCTTGGAATACCTAGGTTTTACTTTAATATATTTCTGATTCCATTGACTATACTCCTTTTGATTTTTAAACATGTATTTAAAATGCATTCTTTTTCTTTATCTGAGAACACATTGAAGGCATGATCTTGAACTTTCTCTAAAGAATTCCTACTAAATAACTGCTATTCATAATTTTGTGAATACCATTTAATCTACAACACAGAGCATTTAGCATTCATTAGAGAATTAACCCAAGAATTGATTGCAATTTTGTTCTTTTTAAAGGCTCATTTGAGTTAATCAAAAGGAAAACAAATCTAAGGCACATGTATCATCTATCTCAGTCAGTTCTTTGACCATAACCTTTACATTTTAGTAGGTTATTAGGAACAAGTGGACATTAACCACATTCTTCGGGCTTCTAGAAAAAATAACAACATTCCATCTCTATTTTGAAATCCAAAACCAATTTTGACACGAGTTATTTGTAATATAGAAAAGTAACAATATAAAACAAGAAATACCCTTTGGAGAATATTTATGTGTCAAAAAGTGGTAACTGAAGACATTTACATTTTATTGAAAAATAAGTACTCATATGTTATAGTTTTCTAAAACTTAATGTCATGAAACATTTTAATTCTCATGACAGAGTTGAAATTTCTTAAAGCAGAATTAATATTCTTTCTTCATTTGCCATATACCCAAATCTATATTCAATGTGAAGTTTAGAAATGATTTTTTTCCAAATGGTTGCCAAAGTCTATTTTCCAGCTTTAAAACATAGTGTTACTTTATTTTATGGTAATTAGTTTTATAAACTGTTTCATTTCACTTTTGAATATAAATGAAAATATAGACGAGGCATGAGTTAGTAGCACATACAGTTAGATTAGCATCAAGTCATTGAATTCTCAATATTCAAAAAATAATCATCATGTATGTAAATTGTTATATAAAGAGGCCATTGTGCACTCTATTATGTTAGATGTATCATGGAAGAATGTGTCGGGTTCCAGGAAATTGCATCTTGCTCTAAATGAAGTTCTAATTATAAAATGATATGAAAAGCACAATTAAATGTCAGGTTGTATGACATAATATCTAAGTATTGAAATATTTTGGAGAAGAGAGAAATGGTTTGTCAGGGAAACTCCACAAAACAGAGAAGAATTTAGCTTGGCCATGAAGAAAATAAAACTGAATTGAGATAGGTGGAAAATAGTTTCGATAACTGAAACAATATAACCAAACAAAATCTATGTGCCATTTGTAGGACTGCAAGATATGAAGACTAATATTTATATCTGAGTGCATCTGTAGTGAGCTAAGTAAGGAATTGGACCTTCCACCTTATGCTGCTTGTAACAGACCACAAACACTGCATACTTTTCTGGTTCAATTGTTCTTTTTGTTTGTCTGTGTGTTTAAGGATAATGAAATGCCAAAGATCTTCATCAGGCCACATTTATGCACTGCAGAATGCAAAATGCAGACTATAGTAACTTTAGTTGCAGTGAAAAGAAGCCACCTTTTGTCTTTGTTAATGTGGGTGTTAATTTTAAGAAGGCTGAATTCCTTCTGCTAAATAGATGGGTTTTCTATTGCCGAATTGTTATGCATTGGAAAATAATTTCCATATGCTGTTTCTATGAATGTTCCTCAGAGGTTTGAGGTCATAGGGCCTTGTAGAAACTTAATCTAAAAAAGGACATGGCGCTGATAAGTAAAAGAAACCTGTATCAGCTGGATTTGAAATGCCTCCCAGTTGACTGTCTCAGTGTCTTCAGTTTTGCTGGTGACTGCACTTTCATGCTTTTTCTGTAATATTTGTCCTTCCCCTATTGTCCCATTCTCCATTATAAGTAAAAAATAACATAAGATCATTTGAAAGGAAGAGTAAGTTTTTTGTTTTATAACTAAACATTAATCTGTAAATTATATCATTTGTTTCCTGGGTTGGTTCCATAAGGAATACCCTAATGGACTTATAATAGACTGTCATTATCACATCAGCAAAAAGTAAGGTGTCTTCAGCAGGATAAACTATTATATGACAATTAAGTCAGACCAGTGGGCTCGTTGGTTTCACAAAATTATTCCCAATGCTTTATTATGAAAATCATTGAATGGGGGACCATAATTAAAATATTTATTTCTGTCTCTAGTAAGGAGAAATGCTTTCAAAAGAGGTAGTGGGACTTTCATATATAAACTTTTATTTTTGAGATTCAAACTAGATATTCTCTTCTCAACGAGGAAACAATTTGGAGAACTTACTATGCATTAACCATTTGTAAACTGAGAATAAAAATAAAATTCAAAGCTTTTCATCAAGGAAAGGAGATTTCAGCAAGGGCCAGTAAATGAGCTTTCACCATTCACTTGAGTCCCTTGGTTAGAGGTAAACACAGTGTCCTGCCAGATCCCATAGAATCTATGAAGTTTAAAAAGTAGAGGTGAGGGAAGGCTTTCAAGAGAGACCAATAGCTGGACTCGGTACCTGCAGATGTATAGGCTCTTGTTAGGTACAAACATGCATTGGTGGTCAAGTTTAGTATTCATGGATGGTTTGCTAGATGGACTCTTAATAGCTTTCAGGTAGAAGGAATCAGCATTCTGAAGTCACCTGAGGGAGGCCATGCAAATTAGACTGAGAACAAGTATTCCCTTGCACAAAGCATTAAGCATCAGTGACATTTAACTCAGGTTAAGGAGGCCATGATGACCAAGCAGGGGAGTCTGTGAAGACAGAGGGGTGCCAGTTCTAAGGAGAGAGTCTATGCTGCAGGCATGGACTGAAGGCCATTCAAGGATTGTAAGCAGAAGGATGGCAGAATCAGATTTCTATTTTTAAAAAAAGTAGATTCACAGTCTTTTTTTAGAGCAGAATCTTTCTCTATTAATATTTCAAAAATGAATGATTGTCTCCCTCATTATAAAAGTTCTCCTTGCACTTATATTGTCTTCTTTCATCGTGGTTTAATCTTACAGATATTCTGACCTAAGTTTTCTTAAACATTGCATGATTCCAACTACTGAACTGTGTGTTTATGCCTTTGGACTTATGACTCCTGCTATGTTTTCTGTCAGATACATGAAAGATAGTGGAAGTCATAATAGAAGAGTATTTTGAACCCAAGATACAATATTCACCAGTTTTCCAAACTGAATGCTTTCATGTTAATTGCCAAATTGCCTTGAACTCAAACTCAAGATAAAAGGGCAAATCAAGCTACTTACCTCAAAATCTGTGAAGAGACACCCTTAGCCACATTTTCCTAGTACTTGTGCCATTGGCAATCTGATATTTCAGGTTCATACTTTGCTGATTTGAAAATTCATAAATTACCTTTTGCTAACAAAGAAATAGGCTAGATTTCTCTGCCCTTGCTACCTGTGTGTGTTTTTACAGAAAATAGCTCTAGTTGCTTATATGAGATGGCTCAGAGATTTCTGTGTTGTTGTTATGAATTTGCAGAGTAAAAATAAACACCCCATAGGATTTTGCTTATTTAGCCCATTTTGCAAGTTATCCCAGTCATGTTTTAAAATACAGAGGTGAATATGGTTTTCTTGGTCAGAGTCAATAATTAATTTTTGAGACACAGATGTTGGGCTGTTTCTTTTATTTCAAAGTGTTAGGGGTGCTGATGTTTTGTTTACATACTTTGATTTCATACAATTGAGTCAAAGTTACACACGTGTGATCTTCACCCAGATAGTGTGCACTGTACCCAAAAGGTGTCAATTTCCCCACTCCCTTCTCTTCCTTTCCCCCGGCCTGATTTTCATTGAGATTTATTTCCCTATGTGCACGTAAGTGTTGATCGATTGTGAATTGTGCTGCTGTAAACATTTGAGTACAGATGACCTTTTGTAAAATGACCTTTTTTCCTTTGGGTGTATATCCACCAAATGGTAGGTTTACTTTAATTTTCCATAGAGATTGTACTAGTTTGCAGTCCCAGCACCAGTGTATAAGAGTTCCTTTCTTTCCATATCCAGGCCAGCATTTGTTATTTTGGGACTTTTTAATATGAGCCGTTTTCATTGGAGTTAGGTGATATCTCATTGAGGTTTTGATTTGCATTTCCCTAAAGATTAGAGATGTTGAACATTTTCACATGAGTTCATTGACTATTGGTATATCTTCATTTGAAAAGTTTCTGTTTGTGCCTTTTTCCCACTTTTAATAGGGTTGTTTCTTTCTGTTTTTAACTGATTTGCTTGAGTTCTTTGTAGATTCTGGTTATCAGTCCTTCATCAGATCTATAGCATGTGAAGGTATTCTCCCATTCTGTGGGTTATCTGGTTTTTCTTTATTGTGTTCTTGGCTGTGTAGAAATGTTGTAATTTGATCAGGTCCCATTTATTTATTTTTGTTGTTGCTGAGATTGCTTTTGGGTCTTCTTCATGAATTCATTGAGTAAATCAATAACTATATAGTTTTTCCAGCATTTTCTTCTAGGAGTCTTATAGTTTCCTGCCTTAGGCTCAAATCTTTTATCCATCATGAGTTAATTTTTGAGAGCAGTGAGAGGTGCAGCTTCTATTGCAATCTTTTACATGTGATGTTCCAATTTCCCCAGCACCATTTATTGAAAAGGGATTCTTTTACCCAGTGTATGTTTTGATCTGTTTTGTCAAAGATCACATGGGAATATGAGGATGGTTTTCTATCTGGGTTCTCTGTTCTGATCCCAAGTCTGTTTCTCTGTTTTTGTTCCAGTACCATGCTGTTTTGGTCACTATAGCCGTGGAGTATATCTTGAACTCTGATAAAGTGATGCTTTCTGCTTTGTACTTATTATGTAAGCTTGCCTTGGCTATTTGGGGTATTTTCTGGTTCTATGAAAAGCATAGAACTATTTTTTCTAGATATGTAAAAAATGGGTGTTGATATTTTAATAGAAATTGCATTGAATCTGTAAAACACTTTGAATAGAATAGCCATTTTAGCAATGGTGATTCTGCCACTCTATGAGCATGGTTATGTATTTCCATCTGTAATTTTTTTCCTCCGTGTTTCATAATTCTCTCTATAGAGGTCTTTTACTTACTTTGTTCTGTATATTTCTAGGTATTTATGTTGTTATTGTTGCTACTGAGAAAGAAATCACAACTTTTATTTGATTTTCAACTTGATTACATATGAAAGCTACTGATTTGTGTATGTTGACTTTGTAGCCTAAGAATTTACTTAATTTATTTATCAAATGTTGAGGTTTCCTAGATTTAAGATCATGTCATCAGTAAAGAGCAATAATTTGACCTCTTCTATCCCTATTTGGTTACTCCTGATTTCCTTCTCTTTCCTGGTTGCTCTGGCTAGGCCTTCCAGCGCTGTGTTGATAAGTGGAGATGGTAGGCACTCTTGTTGGTTCTAGTTCTATGTGGGAATGCTTTCAATTTTTTCCCATTCAATTTGGGCTGTGTTTTTCTCTCCACTAAATGTTCTTTCATTGCTCAGCATCTTCTAGATCCAGCACTTTCTATTTCACTCTCTCAGTTGGTTTTATGACATCCTCCACTTCAAATTACCCATCCCCTTCTCCCCCTACCACCATAAGTATCTGGCACTGTGGGCTTTGAGCTATTTGGAAATATGAGATCTTATGCTTTGTTTGTCTTCTTTACTTTTTAGACAGAAAATGACATCTGCAATTGTAGTACTTCTCAAATTACTTTAATAGCTATATTCGTAGAGTGCTTTTTTATGCTTCAAATAGAGTCTGCAAGCCCTTTATAAGTACTATTTAATATATTAACTGTGTAATATTCACAATGACCCTATGAGGGCACTATTATAATTATGTGCATTATAGGAGAGAACACAGGCCAAAAACAAGTAACTAACTCAGGTTTACAGAAAGTAAGTGAAGAAATTCAGAAAGCTGACTCCACCGTCTGTGCCCAAAACTGTCGTTTCACTATTGAAAAAGGAACATATTGTCACCTTCTTATTCTCAAGTATGAGATTCATTTATACAAACAATATATAAGTCAATAGATATTCACTTTCCCTACATTCAGATTTTTCCTTTCTTCTTTTTGTATAAACGCAGTATGTATCAAATAGAAAATCTGTAGTCTTGTTTTTCAATAGGGCAAAAACCATATTTAGCTGCTTACTTATAATTTTAAATAGAGATAAGCCTTCTTACCTAATTCTTGGAAATTTCACAAGATGTGAGCTGAATTAAATCAACCTTATTTAATTTGGAAATAGGAATCACTAAAATTTACTTTTAAGCACATAAACAACATAAGCATGAGATCATCATGAATATTTTACAACACCAATTTCTTTGTAAGAAAATATCCTATGAACTTTCTGAGGTCATCTTTTTTATAACACTCTTGAGTAGACACTGCAGTAACTATTGCCTCTGTTTTGCATAGGTGAAAACTGAAGTTAAAATAAAGAAAGGTCCTTGTCCATGTTCACCCATTAAGAATTGCTGAGCCTGGACTTGAACTTCAATATTTTAGGTACTCATTTACTCCCACAAAACCATTTCCCCAATATAAGTTATGCAATTTCTAATTCCTTTTGTTCCAGTTTCTTGAATTTACTTCTCTCGTTTTTCAGCTCACATGTTTAAAAATATCTTGTGGGCTTGTTGTGTTGATTTTATTTGCTCCAGTGGCCATGCTTCATCAGTAAATTTTCATGCAGGATTTGGGAGCTATGAGATTTGAAGCATTTAAGTTTTTGTTGTCCAGAAGATTCATTTTTCCCCTGCCTGCTATAAAAAAAATCATATTAACCCTCCAAATTCAGATTTAAAAGATGCATAATTTAGTCATTGTAAATGACTAAAACCACATAGGGTACCGAAATGATAATAAAGTGTGATTCTGTTTGGTCACATCATAGAATCAGTAAATGTCATGTAACTCTACTGTTTACAGACACGCTTCCCCCCTCATTGATGCATCAATTAGGTATTCTTTAGCTTCATGATTCTATGTCCTAAATAATTTTCTGTGTCTTTGGTTATTTCTTTGGCAATGTCAAAGTGGTATGGAAATATGCCACTAATACTATAATCCGTGTGGCTGTGTTTGTGCTCAGACACACCCTTAGGGGAGCAGACATAAAGATGTCCTTCAGAGGCTGTAACTCACCAAGATTTTGCATTTGTTCGTTCAAGAAGCATTTCATTTTATTAATAAAGTGTTGCATCTTATGTGACCTATGGCTGTTAAAGATTTTTCTGCAGAGACAAGTGGAACTGCTTGTTGTTAGCATTCTGTTATAAAAAATGAAAGTAATACTACATTGGGGAAGGGAGTATCATAGAAATGTGTACTAGGATATGTTGTTGTTTTAATGTTCAGCATTACTGAGGTAATAAGAGTAATGTTGATGATTCAGGCAAAATTGTGTTCCCTGATAATGAACACAGACGTCTGTCCTTTTTCTTTTCTTTACTAAGTTCTGTCACCAAGGTATTTTTAGCTCACCAAAAGTAAGTGACTCTGTTCTCTGAGCAAGTGGCTCATACTCTATACTGTGGAAAATGCTATTTATTATTGATACCACTATGCATATTCTATGGAATACAAAACACTCTAAATTTTCTGCTGGTGCCTTTGGCACAATGGAGAAGAGAACTTTTTAAAAGGAAAACATTGCCTCATCTATAATAAATTAATAACAACCCAATATGGGGTTTTTAGGAGTAACTAAATGCATTCTAGCTATTTTCAAAGGGATTTTAGGCTTTATGCAAATTCACAGCTCTAAAAGTTTCAGTGGGGATTAGCATGTTGATACTTTTGCACCCACAGGTTACACTTGTCCTACCTAAAGAATTTCTATTTTCTCTGACATTATGGACAGGAAGTAATTAACTCTCATTTATAATATGTTTCATAATTTAGCATTTTGTGTTTTATAATTTACAACCATTTCTTCTTGTTATCTGCAGAGAAATAACCTAACCCAGGTTAGGTTATGTTTAGCCCTATATTCCAGATGGTAAATTGTGGCTTGAAAAAGTTGTGGGTGAGGCCACTCTAGTCACTGCTTTGCCCAAACTGGAGCGTTCTTAGATGGCCCATCCCCATGGAGATTTTTTTAAGGCTTTAACTTCTATGGGCTTGTTGCCTCCCTGCACAGCCTGTTCAGGTGGCTACTCCGGTCAACCCATCTGTTTCTTAATTTCACCTTCTGCAACTTTGCTGTTAGACTACTTCTGTGTCTTCGGGCTCCATTTAGCTTCTGGAATCCTGTCACTGCTCTTATTCCTGAGATAAAGTCAGACTCAGACAGACTGAGAAAGAAAGTCAGATATAAAGCAATTAAATAAAGAAAAAGTCATTCTCTGTCACCGTATTTCCTGTCTCTATCCTTACAGTTATATCAAGAGAAGGTGGAACTCTAGTATTTCTGTGCCCCTATCTGTAGGACAAAATGGAAGTCCTCAAATCTTGGGTTTCTGAGAACTTTTGGCATCTGCTAGATGGGTTCACATCTGCAAATCATAGCAGCCACTCTGTTTCTCTTTCTCATGATCATAATCCCTCATTTCTTTCTGACAAAGCTATGGTGAGGAGCCAGTAGTCTGTGAAAGTATGTTTTGCATGGTAAAGCTACTATAATTATCACGACCATCAACTTCTGCAGAGCAAACAGTGCCCAGTGCTTATTACTAATTATAACTTTTTTAAAAAGGAAAAACACTTGAAACCACAATGAGCATTATACTCTGTGACAGGTATGAACCTTCAACACAAATGCAGATATATGAGAAGTCTCATGTGTCTTGTGTTTTGTTCAAAACAATTTCAGTGCGAATCTGTGTCTCTTTTCACCACCTTTGGGCAAGAAATACAAAAGTACAAAGTTCTGCGACATGCCCATGCACTGGAGTCATCTCTCTCATCATTGATCTATTACATACTTACACCATACACTTATCCCAGTGGCTGTGCTGTTTCTTTGCCGGGCTCAGGCAAATTCTTTAAGATTCCTGAAAACCTAAGCACCTTGACTGTAGCTGTCTTAAATATACCAAGTGGCCATCCTCAGGAGATTTTAATGATTCCCAGGTTGGTACCCAATCTTAGGCTACTTAGAAATTCACTAATGTCCAAAACTTCTAAAGTTTCCCCTGAGTTAAAATTCTTTCCTCTCCAACTTCTCAAAAAAAAAAAAAAAAAAAAAAAAAAAACCATGTCCAAGCCCCCTTTCACCTAGAAGTCATACAATCATCTGATCATCGTTTTAAGTATTCTGTGAATTCAAATCAGGTAGTTTTAAGCTTTTCTTGAAATTTATACAGACTACCGAAGAAGGAAAATAAAAATAACCTAACTACCTTCTTGAAAAGATGAAAACAATTTAATATGTCAATAACTACATGTAGAACTCACACTGAAGTGCAAATAATTTAAACACCAAATAAGGTTGCCTGCTTCACCTCCTAGTTTGTAGAAGGGTGCTCATTAAGAAATTGGCATAATGCTGAGTTCCCTGGTTATCATACCAGATATTTTTAATGTCCCTGGCATAAGAAAAATATTAATATCACGATTAATGATGAATTAATATAGATGAGAAAGTTTGGGGTGGGAGAGACAAAAAAATGAAAAATGAGAGAGAGACAGAAGGAAGAAAAGTGGGGAGAGAAGAAGAATGAAGCAGATTAGTAAAAATATATAGAAAATTGATTTAAAAAATTAGGTTCTGATTAATCTTCAGTTAAGGTGATTAAGGAATGGTTTTCTGTGGAAAAGATTTATATAATTCCAATGTTTCTGTGAACTAATAAATAGGTAAAGACAAAATAGAAGGAAAACAGATTCATAGCAAATATTAAATGCTTAAAAAGTTATTTTTATTTAATATTATAAATTATACTGAATTAAGTATCTTGTACATAAATTTTATCCTCATTTTAATCACTGCATTGTAAGGATAGATTCTGGGAAATTGTATTGTTTAATTAAAGGAATGAATGTGTTTATTACTTGCTGAATATATGGTGAGAACTTTTAAATTAACTATTATTTTAAAACTTACATTTAATAGTCATTTTAACGATAGGAATTTACTTTATTCTCTAAATGTAATCTTTATGAAAAACCTGAAGCACTCTGAAATTAGCCATGTTTTTCCCCCCTCTTTTTAAAATTTCAAGATATTAAGGGGTCACAAAATGTTTTTGTTACCTGGATACCTTTTATAATGCTGAAGTCAGAGCTTTTAGTGTGTGCATGATTTGAATAGCGTTCATTGTACCCAGTAGAGAGGTTTTTACCCCCCACTGCTTTCCACCTCTGCCCTTTTTGGTTTCCAGTGTCCTTTCTATCTCTTTATGTTCATGTGTGCTCCTCCTTGGCTCCTAATTATAAGAGAGTATATGTGGAGTTGGCTTTTTCACTCCTGAGATACTTAACTTTGGATAATGATTTCCAATTCTACTCAAGTTGCTGTGAAAGACATTATTCCATTCATTTTATAGCTGACCAGGCACTCCATGATTTATACATACCATATTTTCTTTATCCACTCATGAGTTGATTGGACTTAGGTTGAGTCCACATCTTTGCAATTGCAAATTCTGCTTCTATTAACATTTGAGTGCAGGTGTCTTTTAAATAATGTGATTTCTTTTCTTTTAGGTAGATACACAGTGGTGGGATTACAGGATCAAATGCTAAATCTACGTTTATTTCTTTGAGGAATGTTTATGCTGTTTCCACAGAGGTCATATTAATTTGCAATCCCATCAACAGTGTCTAAGCATTCCTTTCTCTCTGCATCCATGCCAGCAGTCATTATTTTTTGACTTTTTAGTAATTGCCATTCTGATAGGGGTAAAGGTGGTTTTAATTTGCATTTCCCTGATGATTAGTGATGTTGAGCATTTTTTCATATTTTTCTTGGCCCCTTGTCTATCTTCTTTTGAAACACTTATATTCGTGGTTGTACCCACTTTTTAATGAGGTTGTTTGTTTTTATCCTGCTGATTTGAGTTCTTTGTAGATCTGGATATTAGCCCTTTGTTGGATGTACAGTTTGCAAATGTTTCCTCCCATTCTGTAGGTTGTCTATTAACTCTGTTATTATTTCCTTTGCTGTGTAGAAGCTGTCTTAATTTAATTAAGTTCCATTTATTTATTTTTATTGTTATATTGGCCTTTGGCGTTTTAGTTATACATTGTTTACCTGGGTTTCATGTCTTACATTTAGGTCTTTTTTCCATCTTGAATTAATTTGTGTATATCAGAAGTAGGGGTCCTGTTTCATTCTTCTGCACATGGCTATCCCTTTACTGAATAGAGCTTCATTTACCCAGTGTATGTTCTCAGCTTTGTCGAAGATGAGTTGGTTGTAGGTAGATGTTTTTTTCTTTCTTTCTTTTTTTTTTTTTTTCTTTGCAGTTTTTGGCCAGGACCAGGTTTGAACCTGCCACCTCCGGCATATGGGGGCCAGTGCCCTACTCCTTTGAGCCACAGGCGCCGCCCTGGTAGATGGTTTTATTTCTAGGTTCTTTATTCTGTTCCATTGTTCCATGACTACCTTTATATCAGTATCATGATATTTTGATTTCTATAGCCTTGCCTTACAATTTGAACTGAGATAATTGATGCCTCCAGGTTTGTTCTTTATGCTTAAGATTGCTTTGGCTCTTCAGGCTCATTTTTGGTTGCAAAGGAAACATATTATTTTTTTCTAGATTTGTGAAACATGACATTGGTAATTTGATGGAGATTCCATTGAATCTGTAAATCATATTGTGTAATACAGACATTTTAAAGATGTTGATTCTACCAATCCATGATCATGTGATATTTTTCCTTTTGTATTTGTTACCTATGGTTACTTTCCTTATTATAAGAATTTCCTTATAATTCTCCTTGTAGAGAACTTTCACTTCCTAGTTAAGTATGTACCCAGATATTTTATTTGCAGCTGTTGTAAATGGTATTGAGTCTTTGATTTGCTTCTCAACTTGACTATTATTAGTGTATAAAACTGCCCCTGATTTTTATATATTGATTTTTGTAATTTGAGACTTTCCTGAACTTATTTATCAATTCTTGGAGTCTTTTGCTGGAGTCTTTAGGTTTTTTTTCTAGTTATAAGTTCATTTCATCAGCAAAGAGGGATATTTTGAACACCCCCCTTTCCTGACTTAGGAGCCTTTTATTTCTTTCTCTTTCTTTATTGCTCTGGGTAGGACTTCCAGTACTATGTTACGTAGAAGTGATGACACTGAGCACCCTTGTCTTATTTCAGTCCTTAGGGAAGATGCTTTTGAATTATTTCCTTTAAGAATGATGTTGGTAAGAAGAACATTTTCCAGTTCCATCCATGTAAACATGAAGGAGGTAAAGTCTTCGTTTTTCTTTAGGGCTGCATAGTATTCCATGGTGTACATATACCACAGTTTATTGACCCATTCATGGATTGATGGGCACTTGAGCTTCTTCCATGACCTGGCAATTATGAATTGGGCTGCAATAAACATTCTGATACAAATATCTTTATTGTAATGTGATTTTTTATCTTCTGGGTATATACCTAATAGTGGAATTGTAGGATCAAATGGCAGGTCTATTTTTAGTTCTCTAAGTGTTCTCCAGATGTCTTTCCAAAAGGAACGTATTAAATTGCGTGTTCTTCTTAGCAAAGTGTCACAAGAATGGAAGAAAAAGTATCCAATGTACACAGCCCTTCTATGAAACTAATATATACATCTCAAATGAAAGAAACAACTTAATTCTAGCCCAAGAATATGGGGAGGGGGTGGGGAAGGGGAGGGGAGAAGGGTGGCTGGGTGGTGGGAGGGTAACCGGAAAGATCACCTATATTTCTGTCTAACAAGGGTACAAATGATCTTTTCTAGAACTAGAATGTAAATGTTTTGACACAATGACTATGCAAATGACATGAAATTTATGTGAACCAGCTTGATGAAAGTATTTCAAAATGTATATGAAAACACTACACTGTACCCCATGTTTGTATTAATGTAATAATAAAAAAAAAAAGAATGATGTTGGTTGTGAATTGGACATATCTAACTTTTATTATCTGAGGTATATTTCTTCTATGCCTAGTTTGTTGATGATTTTTAAGCACAAAAGTATAGTGTATTTTATCAAATGCTTTTTCTGGTTCTATTGTTTTGCTGTGTTTTGCTTCTGTTTGTGTGATAAATCATGTTATTTATTTGCATATGTTAAATTACTCTTATGTCCTTGGAATAAAATCTACTTGATCATGGTGAATTATTTTTTTGATGTACCATTGAGTTATGTTTGCCAGTATTTTACTGAGGAATTTTGCATATATAATTAATAAGAGAAACCAGTCTATGGTTTTCTTTTTCGTTGTGTCCTTTCCTGGCGTGATATCCAGGTGGTATTGGAATAGAAAGAGGTTAAATTCCTTCCTTCTCAATGTTATAGAATAATTTCTGTAGGATAAGTGCCAGTTATCAGTTCTTTTTTGTTTGTCTGATAGAATTTAGCTGTGAATCTGCCTGGTCTGGGGCTTTGTTTTTTATTTTCATTTACTTATTTTTTTAATTACAGTTTCAATAAACCTGCTGCTCATTATTCATCTGTTTAGGATTCTATTTCTTTCTGATTAGGACTTAAAAGGTTGTGTGTTTCCAGGAATTTATCCATTTCCTCTATGTTTTCTAGTTGGTGTACATAAAAGTTTTTTTAGTACTCATGGATGATATTTTGTGTTTCTGTATTATCAGTTATACTATTTCCTTTTTCAGTTCTGATTGAGCTTATTTGATTCCTTTCTTCTCTGTTTCTGGTTTGGTATCTAGCTAGTGGTCTACCAATTTTACTTATCTTTCTAAAAACCAACCTTATGATTTTGAATTTAAAATTTAAAATTTAAAATTTAAACTTGAAAATCAAGTTTATTTGAATTTATTTTTTGTTATTTAGTTTTTATCTGAGCTTTGTTATTTCTATTTTTTTCTGCTCACTTTGAGTTTGATTTGCTCTTTTTTTTTTCCTTGAGATATGAAATTAGGCATTATTTTGTGATTCTTCTGTCTTTTTGGTATATACATTTAAGGCTATGAATTTTCTCCTTGGAACTGCTTTTCCCTTATTCCATATATTTTGAAAGCTTGTTTCTTTTTTGTCATTCAAGTTAAGGAACCTTTGGTTTTCTTTTTAACTTCATTATTTATGCAAGAATTGTTCAGAAGCAGGTTGTTTAATTTCCATGACTTTGTTTAGATGTGTTTCTCTTAGAATTGATGTTTAGTTTTATTCAACTGTAGTTGGAGAATGCGCAGAGTATGATTTTGATTTTTTTCAAGGCTTTTTTTGTGGCCTAATAAATGATCAGTCTTAGAGATGTCTCATGTGTTTATGAAAAGAATATATATTTTGTACCTTTTTGGTAGAATATTCTGTAAATGTTCATTCTATTTGGTCTAGAATCCTCTTGAACCCTAGTGTGTCTTTATTGATTTTATTCTTCAATAATCTGTCTAGTTCAGTCAGTGGGGTATTTTATCCCCTGTAATTTAATGCTGCTGTTCATTTCTTTGCTTAAATCTAGTAGAATTTATTTTATGAGTCTGGCAGCTCCTATGTTAGGTGCATATGTATTTAGAATTATTATTTCTTCTTGTTGAATTGCTCCCTTGATTATTATAATGGCCATCTTTGTTTTTTTTTTATTTTTTTATTTTTTTTTTATTGAATGGTAACTGTGTACATTGATGCACTTTGGGGGTACTGTGTGGTGTTTTCACACACAATCCATGACATTTCCATCAAACTGGTTAACATAGCCTTCATGTAACTTTCTTAGTTATTATGTCAAAATATTCATATTCTACTCATAGAAAGATTCACTTGTACCCTTGCAAGATGAACCACAGAAGTGAACCCTCGAATCCCATTGTTGGTTTGAATATTATTATATCTGATATGAGAATGGCCACACCTACTTTTTTTTTGTTTCCATTTGTGCAGAATATTTTTTCATCCCTTTACCTTGACTCACTGCATGTCCTTGCATGTTAGTTGTGTTTCCTAGAAATAGCATTTATTTAGTGTGTGTTTTCCCAAATATTTAGCCAATCTATGTCATTTGAAGTTAGGTATTCATATCCTTTATATTCAGTGTTAGTTTTTTTTTTTTTATTAAATCATAGCTGTGTACATCAATGCAATCATGGGGTACAAGGTGCTGGTTTTATATATAATTTGAAATATTTTCATCAAAGTGGTTAACATAGCCTTCATGGCATTTTCTTAGTTACTGTGTTAAGACATTTATATGCTACACCTAGTAAATTTCACAGGTAGTATTGATACATGGAATTGTGTTTTTTCCATCATGTTGGATGATGTTTTATTGTTTTGTTTTTCCTTTTGTGCTATTGTTCTATTATAGGTGAGAGTTGTGAACTTTACATTTGGGATGTTTTTACACTGGTAGGTATCTAATATGCTGTTTCATGTGTAATGTAGTTTCAAGTATCTTCTACAAAGCATATCTAGTACTGACAAATTCCCTTATTGTTTGCTTGTCTGGCAAAGTATTTCTTCATCATTTATCAAACTTAGTTTTGAAGGACATATAAATTATGGCCAGAAATTGTTCTGTTCAAGAAGAATAAAAATTGGGCAACAATTCCTTCTGGCTTATGAAGTTTCTGCTGAAAAGGCTGCTGTTAGCCTGATGAGTATTCTTTTGTACATTAGTTGTTACTTTAGTGTTGCAGCTTTAGAATTTTCTCCTCCATTTTGACCTTGTTTTGATTGATGACTAGGTGTCTTAGAGATATTTTATTTGCTATGAATCTTCCTCAACAATTCCGTTGAAAGGTTTTTGTGTTTTTTATTATGCCTTTCTCTGGGTTACCTATATTTCTATTGGCCTGTTCTGCATAGTCTCATATTTTTCCGAGTGGTTTTTCATTCTTATTTATTCCTTATTTCTGCATCTTTGATCAACTAGGTTAATTTGAAAATGTTGTCTTTATCTCTGAAATTCTTTCTTTCTGCTTGGTCTAGTGTCGTTGAAGCTTTGTGCTATATTTTGAAATTTCCTAAATGACTCCTTCCTTCTTTTCATAAAAGTTTTGTTATACTTTTTCTTACGTTTTCTCTTTGGAGAGTTTTTCATTTTCTTCATTCACGCCCTAAAACTTTTTTTTTTTTTTTTTTGCCTGCTTTGTTTTGGGTTTCAACTTCTTTTCAAGACCATTCCTCTGATTTTCTATCCAGTTTCTGATTTATACCTCTGATATTTTGACATCCCTTTTCTGAATTACATCTCTGACATCTCCTTTAGTTTAGAGTCCATTGCTAAATACATTTTGAAGGTAACAAAACAGCTTATTTCCTTCATGTTGCTGGAGTTCTTATTCTGTTTCTTTCTCATCTGAAATTTCTTCTCTCAGCTCAAGACAGATAAGTTTACAATGCACTTGTTCTGTGACAGGACCTGGCACAAAATGGGTAGTTACCCTGGGAGCATTTAGCACTGTTGCTTTCCAGGATCTCTTGCCTTATTGTTTTCCTGTGGTTATTACTGATAGTCCCCACATTGCAAATGAATGAATGCCCTAACTATTTCTATCAGCAATGGCAATTGTCATCCAGAACCAGCTTGAGAGCGGCCTTGCCCACACCAATGGGTAGTAGTGATTTTTTGCCCACTTCAATTTGAGAAAGGTTCTGCTCAGATCTGTGTATGGCAGCATAAGTTACCCAATTTTGGTTTGTGTGTAGGCCCACTTGTGCCCTTGGGCAGTGGTGATTGGTGGCCCACTCTAACTTGAGGGCTGTCCTGCTCAGATCCACTGACTTCCATGTTTGTTGGCCAAGCACCAGCTTGAGCACAGCTCTGGTCACAGGGACAACAATGGTGATTATCAGCTTGTATTGGCCTGAGAGCTGCCCAGATTAGAACCATTGGCAGTAGTGCTTCTGTCAGCCTTTGTGGCTTGAATGCAATTCTGCCCAGGCATACAGGAAACCTGCATGGGATTGAGAGCTGCTCTGTTCAGATCCTTGGAATCAGTGGAATTTGTTGCCTAGGTGCTGGCTTCAGTGTGGCCCTGACCATGTCAATAGGCAGTGGCAGTTGTTAGCCTCTGTGGGTCCCTCAGCAGCAGTGGGGCCACACAGTTTTTACTCATAGGTCTCATAAGAGTGTCTGGCCTCCCTGCTCTCTCCCTTCCAGAATGACAGCACTGATGGGGGAATGGGGAGGCAGCAACAATGGCTCTGACCCCTAAGTAGCGGCAGTGCTTTGGGTCTAGAATTTTAAAATGGCACCAGAGGAAGCATCCGGGATTCTTGAGTGAGTGAGTCACTACTGTAACCTCTCTTCAGAGTAATGCTGCTGCACAGTCTCCAGATAGCTCTTAGTGTGAGGCCTGCAGCCTTCTGCAGTGAAAGGTCTCTCCAGCAGCTCAGATTGCAATCAATACTCATGTGGTAAATGTGGAGCCCTGGAATTCTCCTCCCTAGGCCTTCTCCACATGTGCACATTATATTATAATCCCTGTATATTTCCAAAGCACAAAGCAAGTCATTTATCTACCTTTCTTATCTTTTGGGGCTGCCTTTTCCCTCTCTGTTTATTGACAATGTTCTCTCTTAGACAATGGATCTGAAGGTAAATAGTCTTCACTTTTAGTCTTCTCTGTGAGAGCAAAATGTGCAAGTTGCTTCCACTGTTTTGGCCAAGATCTCTTTCTAGCCATGTTTTTTGTTAACTTATATTCATTGTACTAGTCAAGCTTCTTCAAATAAGAAGAAAACAGAACCAATAAAATATATACATATATACATACATATGTGCATATATACACACACACATACATATGTATATATATACACACATATGCATACACAGAGTACCAATAAATGTATACACATTTTAAGAAAGGAAAAGACTGTATTAAAATTTTAATACCCAAGTGACATTTAACTTCTGTAATTTCAAGAGATACAAGATACAAGATACAAGATAATAACTGTTATTGGTATATATTGAGCATTACAATTATGTATTTATATGTAACTTTATTATGGGAATTGGCTCACTTGATTACAGAGGCCTATAAATCCAGAAGTCTCACAGTCAGCCATGTGAAGCTGGAGAAGCAGGAAAGAAAAAGCAGGGTGGACAGGTGCACTGTAAGTGCTGGGATTTATAGGCCTAAAAACCAGGAGTTCTGATGTCCAGTAACAGGAGAAGATGAATATCCCACTTTGAGGAGAAAGAAAATTTTTTCCTCCTTCACCTTTTTGTTGTATTTGGCCCTCAATTTAATGGATTACAAAATCTCTGTCCATATTAATTAGGGCACATCATCTTTACTCTGGCTACTGCTTCAAATGCTAATGTCTTCCAGAAACACCCTCATGGAGCAGCAAAAATAATGTTTTACAAGATATCTAGACATCCCTTAACTCAGTCAAGATGACACACAAAATTAGCCATCACATTCCTTGTGTTTCTTAGTCTTGTGAATAAAATAGGGTAGGCAGATTTCAGGATCATTATCTTCTGACTTGGAATAAAATTCCATGTTCTCTTGTTTGCTGATAATGATCCATGGGTAGGAATAACATTATCTTTCAATTCTGAGTCAATTTCCTCTGAAAAATATAAGTTCCAGTGGTAGAGCTCCTTAATTTCTAACACATGCTCAAGCTTATTCTAGGTTAGCTCCTGGATGGGATGCATTGTGACAAGAATCTGAAAGTGTAAAGCTTGAGGCTTTAGTAACAAACATTCAAGCCCTATGTGTCTCAAATCTAATATCATGATTTTCTCCAAATGTTACAGCTACTGAAAGTCAGCAGGTTAAATCAAATGCAAAGAAATCCTATTATTACCTTGTGTCTGATTCCATCTTGCTGGGGACGTTCTGAGAGTCATTTAAGTCTTTCCAAAGCTTTTACTATACAGAAGATAAAATAGCTGCTCCAAACAGGTGGGGTTCAACTTAAATATAACTCAAAAGAAACCAAAAGTAAAGGGAGAAACCAAATGGCCAATCCAAAGTTTAGTTTAGGAATCAGGATTTGAAGCATTTTTATTCATGGGATTTTTTCCCTAGTATTATATGCTGCCTTAAACAAGGGAAGAAACTGCATCTGCCTGATGCGGAGGATTCTCAAAAAAGCATTGAACTTGTCAAAATAATTTTATTTTTGATCTGTTTTGACTGTTCTCTGGTATCATGACCATGACTAAGTCAATTAACCTTGAAATATTCATATAAAAAAAATAGAAAAAGTTCCGTGTTATTGTTAGACTTCAATATGATAATAACTGTGAGAGCATTTTGAAATCTGCACAGTACTACAAGATAAAAAAAAGGCAAACATCTAAAAAATCCATTGGA
Source organism: Otolemur garnettii (assembly GCF_000181295.1). Taxonomy (NCBI): domain Eukaryota; kingdom Metazoa; phylum Chordata; class Mammalia; order Primates; family Galagidae; genus Otolemur; species Otolemur garnettii. Next base: position 51,632,542 of record NW_003852397.1, read on the forward strand.
GTAAGCAGTCCAATTCCTGGCCACAAAATCTATATAGGATCTTTGAGGTCCAACAATAGGCAGTTATACAAGCTTTACCTGGCATGCCCCATGGGGGGAAAGCTGAGCACTCACACCACACTTGGAGGATAGCTAATGCATTATGGTCTCTGTACAGTCAAAGACTAGGGCCACCTTAGTAAGTCATCTCATTATACTTATCTACACTCTTCTATATCCCTTCCCCAGGTACCTCATTTGGAGGTCTACTTATGGGGAAAATATTAGAAAATACTTTTCTCCACCTGACTCAGTACTCAATACTATTCCACTCAGCTCTCACCACTTCCCTCTCTCTGGTTCCAAGGACCGCACTCTTAGTACTCTTGTCCACAACTTTCCAACTGAGCTGCCTTCAGATGTGTGACCTAACTAAAAATATTTATTTAAATGGAAAATCATATTCTTCTGGACTATCTGTAAACTTGGAGAATTTTATAAGTTCTCTTTTTTTGTTTTTTTTTTTCTACTTTGTACATAATCCTTGGCCCACAATTTACTGCCTATTAAAAATAATTTCAGTAATAATGAGAATCTTAATTCAGGACTTCCTGTTTCACTTCTTGTTTCTACCTTTGGATCATTATCAGCAAGCAAGAGAATACAGAATTTTATTCCAAATCAGATGTTTGGAAAGTTTTTATTTTTATTTCAGATTAATATGAAGGTACAAATACTTAGGATACATTGTTTTATTTACCTGCTTCCTTTTGGTACTTTTAAAAAATCTCTATGACTATTTGTGGTTTTCTCTTTCTAGCTTTTCTGCTTCGTAGAATTTTCCCTTACTCTTTGACTTTCTGAGATTTCTTTCTTATTAAAAATAATTTTAATGTAAAATGTTTCTTTAATTTCTTTTAACATATTAAGCCATTTTCTATGTGTTTTCTTCTCTGGTGTACATCATGTGCTTTTTTCTTTTTTTCTCTCTTTTTTAATAAAATAAAAATCATGTGTGGTAAAATTAACCATTTTAAAGTATACAATTATGTGATATTTAATGTACTGACAACATTGTGCTACCTCAACTTTATCTAGTTCCACCACAGTTTCATCATCTCAAAAGAAAACCCTGTACTCACCAAGCAATGAGATCTTTTGTGTCTGACTTCTTTCATTTAGCATACTGTTCTTAAGTTTTATCTCCATTATAACATATAGCAGTACTTCATACCTTTTTATGGCTAAGTAATAATCCATTGTATGAATATTCCACCATTTGTTTACATATTCTTTAATGGAGGTTTGGGTTTTTCCCACCTCCTGACTGCTGCCAATAATGCTCTTGTGTACATATACATATGTGTATTTTTTGGTGTATTTATTTTCAGGTCTTCTGGAATAGACCTGAATTCCACTTGGCAGTGGAATTGCTGGGTTCTATGGCAATTTTAAGCTTAACTTTTGAAGAACCTCCAAACTGGTTTTCACAGCAGCTATACCCTTTTACCTTCCCACCAGCAATATGTAAGTTTTCTAATATCTCCACGTCCTTGCAAATGCTTGTTATTTTCTCCTTTTTTAATTATTACAATCCTAGTGGGTATAGAGTTGTATCTACTTGTGGTTTGGCTTTCCATTTTCCTAATTACTAATTATGTTGGGTATCTTTTCTCCTGTTTGTTGGCCATTTGTGTAAATTCTTTGAAGAAATGTTCAAGCACTTAGTGAGGCTTGAACATTTTTTTAAATTGGATTGTTTGTCTTTTGGTTATTGACTTATAAGTATTCTTAAAATATTCTAGGTACTAGATCCTTATCAGATAGAAGACCTGGAGATATAGATTTGCAGATATTTCTTATATTTCTATAAGTTATCTTTTCATTTTCTTTATATTAATAAACTCCTTTGATGCATAATGTTTTTCATTTTGATGTAGGCCATTTTTTTTGCCCTATCATATAATTTTTACGCCATAATTTAATTTGTTTCTTGTTATCACATCCCATACTTTGAAACAACAGATCAAGAAGACTTGTGCGTTTTCATTGTTAAAAGAGGTTTGTTGTCTTCTTTTCTTTTTAAACATAATAACCACACTTGTTTTGTTTTCCTAATTATCATTCCACCTATGCTCTGCCTTTCTCAATTCATCATTATCCTCTCGTTATGTTTCTCTAACCAAGGGTCATGTAATTTTTTCATTTTTGGAAGAATCGCCTTTTATCATAGTATGTTAAATCAGTGTTATAGAATAATTCATGATGGGAAACAGGACTCAGAACAAGTTCAAAGAAGTCCTAAAACTTATTTCCTCTTGCCCACAATCGTGCCTTTTCTTCTCTTTACTTCATGACTTAAATGCCTTTGCTGAGACTAAATAGGAGAGATAGGGAAAGTAATGAAAAAATAAGGAGAAATGGAGTTAAACAGCCTTCCCAAACACTATGGCATCTGAAGGACTTTAAAAAATATATCATAAAACAGTGAGTTTATGGACAATATCCTTTGACTCTAAATTTATTTTTTAAAATACAGACAGAAGGCAGTGTAGGACTAGTAGAATGGAGTGAGCTTTTAAGCTAGAACTGCCTTTGAAGCCCAGCTCTGCTCCTGAGGAACAGGGTATCCTGGCACAGTCTTTCTTAACCTTTCTGGTCCTCAGTTCCTCAGCTGTGACATTTATTTCCCCTCAGCTATGGCATTTTATAAGGACACAATAAAATGATAATCGTGAAGCTCTGCATGTGGTAAATACTCACTGAATGTTAATTCCATTTTATTATTTTATGATTCTCATTGCAAAAGAAAAGATCAACTTAAAATGTGATAATTATAACTTTGTTCAAGTCAGAAATATTTATATTAGGTTTCTCTAAGATTCAGTCATAGAACTTTTAAAAACAGAATCTTTAACTCTGCAAACTATGGGGAAGCCCAGGGTGCCCTATAAAATCAACACCTGTATTTGGTATAACCTAATAAATTTCCCTCATCGTTTCAAAGCTGTAAGCTCTCATAATTCATCTTTTCTTTGGAGCAAAAATCTAGAAACTTCTCTCCACTGTAAAATACAAGTAGGAAAGACACACTCTTAGATCTCACACTATGTCATACGAGAAAGGAAAACAAGTACAGAGAGGAAAGAGCTATCAGACTGTAGGAATTAAAGGTGACTAGTGTCATAAAATATTAAAACATGGTTTAATCAGCAGTGAGATACGTAAGTGAGCCTAATTAGAAATACATATTATTATTTGACTTCAAAGTACAAAATTAAAAATTAAAGCAATCTTACAAGCTATGTAATCAGTGAAGAATAATATGTTAGAATATGAGTCTGATGTTGTAATTGGTGCATGCAATTAAAATTAATTAATTTTAGTTACCATACATGCATGCTGATATGAAATCAACAAATTTTAAATATTAAACACATAATTACAGTGGCACTGGTATGTTGGTATTAAGTCATGAGAAATTACTCCATGACAAGTAGTCATCCTCAGCTGTCATGCACTGTTTTTGATCAAATCATGGAGGTGTTCTGTCTACAGAATGTCTGGACAATTGAGATTATATGAAATATGCCCACTCCCAGATTTATTTTAATTAAAATTCACAGTGATGTTTTGCCTATGTCAAATTTTCTTTCCTATCACATCTTAAATGAAAAAGGGACTTAATTTTAATTAACACATCATTGCAGGTAGCCTAATATTAATGTTTGCTAAGCCCTTTATAAGATTCATTAACAGCCACTTTGTGATGAAAGGACCCAGGAGGCAGATAGAAAGTTGGAAGGCTATATTTAGTGATTTCACCAAATACTGAAGAAAGAAGTGCAGTGCTTTAGGATTCCATACATAGTTAGCATGGAGTAAATTCATCTTAATAAATAAGAAGAGAGAGGACATGAGAGGGATAGAGGATATAGATGCATATTATACATGTAAGGCTATATAGTTATATCCTGATATATATATACATGTATATAAATATATAAGTGAAGCAAGTACACACATACTCATATATGAAGGATATATGCACATGCAGGTATATGTGTGTGTGTTTATATACCACATGCTATATATATTTTTCTGATCCAGAATAAAAATTGGTAGAATCCAATGAAGTTGTTAAATAGTAGATTAACACAATTAACATCCTTGAATCTTAAAATAGGTGGCTACTCTCACGCGTTATGGACCCTTCCCCAGCCAACACCTGTCTGTAAAGGCAATTTGGGATCTCTGCACCATTCATCTGCACCTTCTTTTGCTCTACTGTCTGCTTCCACTCTCCACTACACCTTCATTCTCATATGTTCCATTTGCCTGTAGATTCCATGTCCTCAGCTCTCCTCAGGCTAAGTTTTGCTTCAAGTCCAGTGACAAAACTTGGCACATGCAACTGCTGCCTTCGAAGTATTATGCTTCTATACATTTGGAAATATTGAGCCACTGTATTTGGAAGCATATGCCTTCTCCAAAGGTGAACTTGTGTCACATGCTGTCAGTTTCAGCAACATCTTTTCTCACTGCAGTCTGTCAGAAATATACTGGAGGACAGAGGCAGACAAAATGGACCAGGGCAAGAGGAAGGTACACGAGGGAAGGCAGTAGCCTCGCTGTGGTCTTTTCAAACTCCATTCTATCTTCTGCTCTTCAAGAGTAGATTGATGGAGATCTAAAGAGTAGTAACTGAATTCCACACTGCTTGGATATCAGCCTCTGTGGCAATATTCAGTATCTGGGTCATTGTGGTCCTTTTGACTTATGGCCAAGCTCTCAATAACAAATAGAAATTAATTTGCTGAGGGAAATACTAATTGAGTCCCTACTCCACTTTATCTAATAACATACCTGGTTCTATTCTCTTACTCCACAACACTTTCATGCTCAAAGGACAAACCACTTGGTTTTAAAAATTTATTTATTTATTTGTTTATTTATTTAAAACAGTAAGTGGTAGTCCTGTTGGATTTCCTCTTGCAGAATATTCTTAGAAGATGCCCATGGCTGAGACTCAGTCCATTCAGGACCTTTTACATATTGGACATGTCTTCTTCATGGATTGATAAATATATATATATATATATACACATATATATATATATTTAAATTTCTGAATATTATAGGGGTACATGTGTATTGGTTACATAGTTTGGTTTTGTATATTTTAAGTCAATGTTATAGTTGTGATCCTCATTCAGAAAGTGTGTAACCTACTCGTTGGGTGGGAATTTATCCATTCTCTTCTCCCCAATCTCACCCTCTTAAATTTCACTCTGTTTTGTTTCCATATAACCACAAATGTGCTGATCAACTAGTTCAGATTTAGTGTTGAGTATGTATGATGTTTGTTTTTCCATTCTTGGGATACTTCACCTAGGTGAATAGTCTCTAATTCCATCCAGGTTGATACAAAAGAAATCTATTGCCAATGTTTTCTTAGGGCTGAATAGTATTCCATGGTGTACATATACCACATTTTATTGATCCATTCATGAATTGATGGGCATTGGGGTTGCTTCCATATCTTTGTGGTTGTGAATTGTGCTACTATAAACATTTGAGTGCAAGTGTCTTTTTCATAAAATGCCTTTTTTATTTTGAATAAATGCCTAGTACTGGGATTGCAGGATCAAATGATAGGTCTACTTCAGTTCTTTGCAGAATCTCTATACTACTTTCCCTAGAGTTTGACAGCCATGGTGTGAGTTTTCCTTTCTGTCTGCATCCAGGTCAGCATCTGTAGCTTTGAGACTGTGTGATATGAGTCTTTCTCACCAGGGTTAGTTGATACTGCAGTTTAGTGCTCAGTTGCCTTTCTTGATGATTAGAGATATTGAACAATTTCTTCCTGTGTTTTTTGACAATTAGTCTATCTTGCTTAATAAAAGTTTCTATTTGTGTCTTTTGCCCACTGCTCCCTTATTTCAAAATTTATTATACAGAGACAGTAATCATCAAGACTTTGTGGTGGTGAAGACACACAAATTGACTTGTGGAAAAAAAAGAGTACTCAGAACTATCTTCATGCCAGTATCTACAACTGATTTTTAACAGCTTTATTGAGATATGGTGCTGTAATTAACAATTCATCCATTAGAATACAGTACACTGGCTTTTAGAATTTTCATAGACATGTTCATCTCATCAAAATCAATTTTAGAATATTTTCATCACTTCACAAAGAAACATTTTTACTCATTATCTACAATCCCATACACTTCCCTTTCCTCCCACCCTCGCCTCTAAGCAACTACTAATCTAATATTTCTGTAAACTTGCCTATTTTGGACTTTATATAAACGGAATATGATCTTTTGTGACTGACTTGTTTTACTTAGTGTCATGTTTTCGATCTAGCCATTCTGTGGAATGTATCAATGCTTCATCTTACGGCAAAATGATATTTTATTACACTGATAAACCCCATATAGTGTATACATTCATTTGTTGGTGGGAATTTGGACTGTTTGGCTTACTGGCTGTTTTAAAGGCCTGAAAGCGATCCAGTGCTGGACGGATGGTCTCTTCAACAAACAGTGCTGAAGCTGTTAATCTGTTTGGGTTGCTGTAAAAAACACCTTAAACTGGGTAATTTACAAATGAAATGTATTGTTTATGGCTCTGGAGGCTGAGGTATCTACTAAGACCCAGGAGGTTCAGTGTCTAATGAGAACCCGTTCTTCAGAGATGGGGGCTTCTATGTGTCCTCACACAGTCTAAGGCAAACAGGCCTCACTGGGCTCTTTTTATAAGGACGTTAATTCGCGATAGTGGAGCCCTCATGACCTAATCCCAAAGGCCATACCTTCTAATATTATTGCCTTAGTGATTAGGTTTCAACATATTAATTTTTGGGGAAACACAGATATTTGGATCATGACAGATAGCCATAGCACAAAACAATGAAATTCATTCCAAACCACACAGTTGATATAAACATTAACTCAAACAGATTAACTCGCACATTTAAAAGTAAAATGTAAAGCTGTAACATTTTTAGAAGAAAACATAGAAGAAAAATTGTTAGGACGTAGGTATTGCTGAAATATTTTTAGACATGACAGAAAGCATGATCCATAAAATATAACTTGGCAAATTGTACTTTAGCAAAATTAAATCTTTTTCTCTGCCAAAACCCCTTTAAGATGGACTAAAGAAATATTTACAAACTATTCAACTAACAAAGGACCCATATCTAAAATATACATATAAAAGTGTCTCAAAAGTTATCATAAAGGGCAAACAAACTAATTAGATGATGGGAAAAATATATAACCAGATATGTGATTGACAGGTAAGTACATGAAAATATGTTTAACTTCACCAGCCTGTTCCTGGTGTAGACGATTGCTTTTTAAATTCTTTATAGGCAATGAAAATTAGGTATAAGCTTTATTTATAGCATACACGAACAATTAAACTGACCAACATTTTTTAAAAATCCCTCATGTTATTTCTCTAAGTGAATTTTTCTATAGAGAAAAATATTCAAAAGAAAAATTTCATGGAGACCACAATGCAATAGGAGCTGGTTCATTTGGCCCCTGGAGCTGTGCTTCTCTATTGTCTGTTTTCTAGCTAGTTAGCCTGATTCATTTTGCCAAAGGTAGAGGGAAATGTTAATTAAATTCTTTAGAGTGATATGATACTTATGTAGGAGAGTTAGCTTCTCCTTGGAAATCTGTAACAGTTCTGGTGCTGTATTTTCGTTTTGTTTTCTTTTCTTCTCACATTTCTATCATACCAGAAACATTCCTCTGCCCAGTATCAGCTCTTTCATTCTGAGGTCAGGATCATGAATCATCCGAGTCACTGTCATTGCGGCACCTGTTACGGAAGTTCCAAAATTTACCAATCTTCTTGGACTTTCAGGAAATGACATTCTTTACCCTTGTAAGATGAGGCGTCATAAATCAGGTCCCGATTTACTTTCATGAATGGACTTTGTCACTATCATTTCCAACATATAAAATACAGCTCTTTGGCAAAATTTACCTTAAAATGTTTCATTTTTGACATGGTCATGTTTACAAATACGATTTCTCTCTTAGATATAAAATGAAATAATGCCCTATATAACCTATGTACAATAAACAAGCATATAGTTTAGGGTTACCTTTTCTTCCAGACTGAAAAAAAATAAATCAGGATTATCCCATTTTGTTTTGTTGTTTTTATAAATTAACATCTAAATTTATAGGTTTGTAGGCACAAATCAGTTGTGCCTAGTAAAATGAGCAAGCTTACGATTCCTAAGAGACTAACGACTTTTGTTGGGTGCATTAGAAGCTCTAGCACAAAATTAAGTCATCATATAATTGTTATTTTGCCTTATCTGCAATTTGTCATGAACATAATCCCTAAGTAGTATGAAATTGCATGCTTTTGAAATTTATGTCAATGGTGCCTTTTGCATATGCCCTGTGTCTGATTCTTCTGCTTACTACTGTGGTTGTGTCATCCACATTGTTGCTTAAACTCTAACATTTTTATTTCATTTGATGGCTATATTGTATTTCTTTTTTCTTTAAAAGGTCCAACAAGTTTTATTGTCAGAGATTCAGCAGTCTGCAGAACAGTAAGAGTAATCTCTTCAAATCTGTTCTGCCCTTTCAGTCCCTAAACCACAGTTTTATACATACAAATTTAAAGCAAAAACCATATTAACCCTTATCTTAATAATAGACAATAATCTGCGCAACTCATAATCTATTATGTTTTTCAATATTAAAGTTAATCTCCTAAATTAATCTTCCTAAACTACTCAAGGTATACATCTTTATGGTTGGAGCTGAATTTATAAAAATTTTAAGGTCTCAGAGGACATGAACCGACCACGAGCTGTGTGGTTTTTAGCTCCAGCCTAACAGACTCCACCTTGTTTTCACTACATGCACTGCCTATCCACAGTGGCTCCGCGTGAATGAACCTCTCTCCTTTAGTCTTTTAATAACACCCCGTCTCCTGGATGGGAAGTACAGACTATTTCCGTTTTTAAATTTTTTTTTTAATTTCTTAGGATTTGTTGTCCATAAACTAATAAAGTACTTTGCCAAGGCCTATGTTTTAGAAGATGACTGACTTTAGTATATTTATCAATAATTTGTGTTTAGAATTGCCAGACATAAAGAATTTCAAAAGGACTGAGCTTAAGTATCTTTTTGGGAGAAACAAAAAATCACCTTAAATTAACAAAAGCACATGTAGGGAGAATAAGATGGAGTTAGTCAGGCTAGGGCCAACATGGCATAGCTGGTCTGGGTGGTTTAGGTCCTAAGTGACTTTTATTTCCTGTCTTCCATTCTTATTTTTTTCTTTTATTAAATCATAACTGTATACATTAATGCGTTTATGGGATACAATGTTCTGATTTGATATATAATGTGGAATGCTTACATCAAACTGATTAACATAACCATCCCCTCACTTACTTATTTATTGTGGTAAGATATTTATATTCTATTCTTAATAGTTTTGAAGTATATCATTGGATTATGCACCTGGCTATATTATATACATGTATTTAGTTGCATAGATTTAGCATATTTCCCATTGAACTGAAGAGTAAGTTTAGAATCTTTTTTAATTTAGATTTTTATATACATATGAATTAGTTTTACCACATTGCTGCCTTTTCCATATTCTATTGGTTGGAAACAAGAAAACCATCTTGACTAGTCTACCCTCAAGGGGAGGGGGTCACACTAGCACATGAATAGCAAGAAGTGGGCCTTTTTAGTGGCTGCCCTGAGTAATGTATTATATGTATTTTTTAAATACATGGACTCTCGCTTTACAAATTGCCTCTGCATGATTTAAACCTGTATAATAGAAATTCTGAATAGGAACTTTGCTTAGCACCAAAAACAATCTCTAATTCTCTTAAGTATACCATAGTATTATTATCCTCCTTTTACAATTTAAGAAGGTATATCTCAGCAGGATTAAATAATTTGATTATGGAAATTCTAGTGTGCAGGAGAGACTATACTGCGTGATTCAAACCAAGTTGTTGGCATGCTGTTTAAATACAATAGTATTGATGATAATAGAAAATATATATGGTCTTTGCATATTGTGAGGATGATGGGCACCCCCATCTCCACCAAATACAAGATACAATCAAATGCGTTTCTCCTAGACTTCATACTAGATATATTCACAAGAGTAAAATCTGACAGTGGAACTGTACTTAACATTGCAATATATGAGTAATTCTATTCAGTAATATGTGGGAGTGCTCCTAACCCAGGTTACTGTAATGATATTATTTACTATGAAAAGAAATGCTGGTAGTTTTTGTGCAGCCTTGGGCCAATCTAAGTGCAATGATGGCACTAAATGCTATGAAATAAATGAACAGAAAAGTAAAATATATACCATTGTGTTTTTAAAGTTGGGATAGAGAGGTTTTTTCCTTTGTTTTTGTTTACTGTTTTAAGTTGTAATTTCACTTCTTATATAGGTAATCTTTAGAAGATGGCATAGAAGAATCCAGAATTCACAACAATGCCTGGCATTATCCACCTTATCTCATTCTTTTTTTTTTCTTATTTAATTCTTTATTGAAGGTTACACAAGATTGAATATAGATTTCATGACGTATAAATATATATTCTGGAGAATATTTCTCTAGCTCTCACCATCTCTTCCTTAATTTTAATAACCTCCTAGCTATACTCTTTGTTTTCACTCTTATTCCTCCAATTATTTACTCCTTCAATGAATATTTATTAAACTCCCAGGTGTTTGCTTCCAGATATCTTTTTAAAATGCACATCTGATCATGTCACTTCTCTGCATGGCTTTTTATCATCTTCAGGACATAGTCCAAAGACTAAGAAAGAAAGCTTCAAACCTCCCTGCCCATCCCATCTGTTACTCTAGGCACATAATTGAGAGATATCAAGCAACTTATCTACTCCAACCACTCCATCTTATTTTATTTCTCTGACGTTTTTATTGTGATATGCTTTCCTTACCTGGTCACATGTCAACACTTTTATTGTATTTTAGAAGTTAGATTCAAACCCTTATTTTCCTTTTCTTTTTGTTCCCATAGCATTTGTATATAACTATATTAAGACTTTGTTAATCATTCCATTTTGATTTTTAATTAACAAATAACCTTGAATAGATTACCATGCACAAGATTTAAATAGCAAGTATAAGCCAGGATAATCACCAAGGTGATTTACCATTAATAACATTAAAATTATTAAACATCGTCACATAAATCACCATAGCACCAACACAATCTTTCCTGCACCTAGTGTATAATAACAGTACAATTCCCTTTGACAAATGGAACCTTTCACCTTAGCCTTCAATGAGTATCAGCTTGATAACACAATATTGAGCAAGGTAATCTTCTTAGATTGCATTTTTTTGAAAACTAGGATTATGTTCTCTGATAAAAATGCTCCTCTCTTAGGAAACCAAGTTCATTCTTTTAAGAACAAGAAGCACAAATTCTATAGATCATGAATGTGAGTGGGACTACTCCGGTATCTACCCTAAATTCCTGAATTAATGTATTCTTATTGTAGGGGAGGAACATTATATATTCTCTAGTCTTTTAAAGAATAATCCACATCCTTTAAATAGGACCTTACATGGTGATATATGCCAGTAGGTATTGGAGCTCTTCCTTCAATCAGCCATTTCTCCATTGTAGAAGGCCCATTGCCTTTGAGGGAAGAGACACAGGGTAGGATAGTAGTGAACACCAAAGGTGTTAGGCCCATTGCCTACTTTCATTGTAAAATAATGGCAGAAACCATTGAGTGTCATTCCATGGCAGAGAATAGTTCATTTTATCAGTCTAAGATAGGGCTGATGCATATAGGGAGACAAATTCACATTTGGAGTATATATCTGTTTCTAATGCTATTTGTCTCATGATGGAAAATATCTGGTGTGATCAACCCATCACCAGGTATCTGGCTGGTTCTCCCACCTCCCTCCATCAGTCCTGGGAATTATGCTTTATCAGTGCTTGGATGTGTCCTGTGTTATTGGCAATTTGGATACTCAGCAGGTGCAGCAGTCAGATCAGCTGTGGTGAGGGGGATTCATGTTGTTGAACCTACATGGAGTCTTCAAGGCTGCCAAAATGACCACTTGGCTTATAAGCCCATTAAGCAAATACTGGGATAGCTGAGAAAAGAGGCTTACTGACAACCCCAGGATAAGTCTTTTTATATACCTGATTATTAGCAGTCTGAGCCACAGTGACTGCAATCTGTAAGCACTTCCATGGGACATAAATATGTTCTTATTTTAGTTCCATTCTAAAAGGAACATTTAGGTACTTCTTCCATAGACTGCCCAAGCACTGAGTTTCCAATCTCACTCAGTAACTATGGGAACTCAAACCAGGCTCATCTCCACTAATTTATCTGATTATCTAGATCACTGATTATTTAGTAACACCTTAGTAAATTATCCCATATACATTTGTTCCTATAGACCCTGTGAAAAATTTGTCATCGTCACATACCCTCAAAAGTCAAAACGCTTGGATCACATCCCTGTTCCTGTAGATCTTTACAGTCATTAGGACCATCTGGTCAGGAATAATTAAGTGCCATTGTGTGGCATCTGCCACTCCAGGATCATATTATTCTCACTAAAATATGGACCTAAATTCTTAAAGATCAAATGAAAGCTAAATCCCCACTGTGTATCTAGAATGAAGAAACTACAGAAGACAACCAACTACTACAAAGGTGCCGGAATTCCCTTCATGAGAGCATTTTTTAATGCCTTAGTGAAAACAGTTTCCTCTACGCCCACCGGGGGCAGGTCTCTTCCAATATTCCTATCTTCCTAAGTCTTCAAAGTTCTTTTTTTATTTTACAGAGGAGAAATTAGGGAATCTCAATTTTTTGCTTCCAAAATATTAAGGGGGGGGCATAATATTTTTTATTATACAGCTTGAGTCAGGGGTGTAAGTGTATCCATCACCCAGATAGTATTTATTGTACCCATTGAGTATATTTTCCCCCACTGCTTCTCTCTGCTCCCCCCTCTTTGATTTACAATGACTTTTACTTCCCTTTATGCACTTGTGTGCCCATCATCAGTTTTAATTTATTAGAGAGTACATGTGGTGTTTTTTTCCCCATTCTTGAGATACTTTACTTATGAAAATGATCTCAAATTTCTTTCGAATTGCTGCAAAAAGCATTTATTCATCCCTTTTATGGCTGAGTAGTGCTCCATGGTATACCTATACCACATTTGTTAATCCATTCAGGAATTGATGGGTACTTGGGTTGATCCCAGATGCAATTATTAATTGAGATACAATAAACATTTGAGAAAAGTTCTGGAATCTCTTTCTTTTTGGAGTTAGTGACCCAGTTAACTCAAACTTCATGTATCAATGAAGAAAAGTTTTAGATCCCCTTTAAGTCATATATCCCTGGTCCAACATACTTAAGGTAGAATTTCCATAAATTCTACTCAAATTCCTTACAAAGCAGAATGTAATTATTTCTCTGGTTCTCCTACAATGACTTTTTAGCTTTAGGTTGGCTCAGGACCCCTATTCCTCAGTGGTCAAAAATATTATGAAACTTTAGACCTACTAATGGAGGAGAAAGAGGAGGAGGAATCATATGTAAAGGAGAAGACACCAGTCAAATATGTCAAAAGGCAGGAGCTCCTAAAGCAGACAAACATTGCTACAAAGAAAAAAGCCAGATAAAGAAGAGGCAGAGACATCCAGTCTTAAAGACAGAGAGCTGTGAGATAGCCAGACCCACACTTAGATCTAAGAAGCCAAGTTCCAAGAAATAAGGAGCCAGGAACCACCTGAGTGATCGAAGTAGGGCCTGAGAGACCACCATGCAGGATGGGCCTTCCTAGGGCTGTGCTGCAGTCAAAAGGATCTCCCTGCTTTTTCTTCCTTCACCCGACACTGAATGTGACAGAATTGTTTCAGGGCTACATAAGAGCCCTTCACTCCTACTTCTCCAGTTTTAGGAGAGCGTTGGAAGAAGAGCTTGGTCACAAGAAAGTTTTCTTGGTCAGGACAGATCCTCAACCTCTTCCCTGAAACTGTCTTCATTGCTAGCTTGCCCACCCATGTTCAGAAGGCAGCCACAAACACCCTGTAGTGGCTGCTGTGTCAAAGCCAGACCCTGGCTAGATTCTGCTCTGCTCCTCTACCTCACACTCTTCTCTTGGCACTTCCATTCCCCAGCTTTGACAGAAAAACCAAGCATCTCAACCCTCTCCTAGCCTTGCCTTCTGTATTCTGCTTAGCTTTAAAACAACAAGAACAACAACAACAACAACAAAAACAACAACAACAAGGCATTTAGGTAACCTTGTGATACAGGAGGTAATGGAGGGTGGCACATTTGGGCCCAGACATGAAACAGTGTTCCCTTGTAAAGTACCTGTTCTGAGCAAGGTTGCTGAATTGTCTTCATGAGATACAGAACAAGGCTGATTCCTACTATGGTGTGGAGGGACTGCTTCTGCTGGCAAAGGAGATTTAGGAGGATTTACAATTCAAGGTTCTCAGTTTCATTTGTATCTATTGAAATGGTCCCATCCTAAATAAATATTAGAGTACCCATTTATTCCTAACCAATACCTTAATTTTACCTTGGCTAGCATAAGGTCCTTGGCAAACACAGTAGAGATATATATACATACAAACACACACATACATCTATATATAGTGCATGCAAGAGAGAGAGGAGAAATTCTGAACTTCAATTGATGTACAATATGTTTCTGTCAATTGAATCATTCTATAGGGAAAATAGTAGAATGTTGTTTTGAATTTCAATTAAAAACAGAAAAAATATATATTTTTAGGCTGGGCATGGTGGCTCATGCCTGTAATCCTAGAATTCTGGGAGGCCAAGGCGGGTGGATTGCCCTGAGCTCAGGAGTTCAAGACTAGCATGAGCCAGAGTGAGACCCCATCTCTACAAAAAAAAAGCCAGGCATTATGGCAGACACCTGTAGTTCCAGCTACCTGGGAGGCTGAGGCAAGAAAATCTCTTGAGCACAAGAGTTGGAGGTTGCTGTGAGGTGTGACACCACAGCACTCTACTGAGGGTGACAAATTGAGAAAGAAAGAAAGAAAGAGAGAGAGGGGAGAGAGAGAGAAAGAGAGAGAGAGAGAGAGAGAGATAGGAAAGAAGGAAGAAAGAAAGAAACAAAGAAAGAAAGAAAATTTAAAAAAACTTTAAAACAACTGAAAGCAAAATTCAAAAAAAGAAAACAAAAAATATATTTTTAAAAAATAACACATGGAGGCATAAGTGGTGTATTATTAGGGTATTTTTTCATAAGTTAATGACTAATTTCACATATTCTATGTCCTCTTTCTATTTTTAATCCCAATAGAGATCTTTTTTGCTGGTTGTGAATATGAATTTGTATTATGTATCTACCTTACAAACAACTCTCCAGATCAGTCAGCATGTCAAGTTTGTGTGGTAATTTCTACAATTCTTCTATGTGTGAAGTCAATTCTGTCACCATTTTACTTTATTACTTTTAGATTTTTGTCTTGAAATAATGTTCCACCACTAAGTTACATGTATATTATTCCCCCATATATTTTAACACTACTACATTCATGTGGTGTTATATTCATTTTTACTGGCTCTGTGTTCTATATCTATATCTTTACCTATCTATCTGTCATCTGTCTCTTCTTTTTAGGTATATGAAAGAGTAGTCAGTCTAACTTCACATCAATGTCATATTTTCAACAACTTGACATTTCACTTATATAATAAAATAAATTTTTTATACAAAGTAACTGAACTCAGCTTCTCATATTTTCTCACCAATACTAGACTGTTTTAATTACTATTCTGTAGTAGCATATTTTCAAATCTGAAAGTCAACTGTATTTTTTTCTCATTTTATCATGATAAAAGTATTTTTGAAATTATCTCCTAGATATAGTAGCCCAGGATTTGACTGATTATGAAACATTTTGTTGGGACTCAGAAGTAAATTGAATTGAATATTTAAATTCACGTGGGCAATAACTGGTAATAATTATCATAGTGACTATTTGCACCCCATAATATGGTATGTCTTTCTCTTTCTATAGGTATTTGTGGATCTTCCTCACTAAAGTGTTCTTGCCTTCACGATAGACACTGCATATTTATAGTTAGGTCATTCTTAAATTACCCAAGGTTTTGGGTTTGCTGTAAATGGCTAATTTTTTCCACTTAATTTTCCAATTTAGCTGATGACCAGGAAAGTTTTTGATTTATTTTAAACATTTTGTCGCCAACCACTTCCCTGAACGTTTGCATTTTCTACATAGATAATTGGATTTGTTGAAATAAGTACCATTTTATTTCTTCCTCTTCAATATTCAATACTATTTATTGATCTTTGTATTTTCTATTTACTATAGACTCCATTGCAATGAGACATAGTAGCTGTATAATAATAGGAGTCTTTTTTATCTTTCTCCTCATTGGATTTTTGTCATAATGTATAAAACATTTTACCCTCAAAACTTCTATTGTATTACATTTTTAGTAGAAAATATTTTGGATATTAAGAAAGATATAAAATTCCCTTTTATTTTTAGCTAGTAAAATATATTTTGGTAATGAGGTCAAATGTTTTTCTGCTTTGGGCATCTAATGAGATGGTATATGCTTTAATCTTTCCAAATCTTTTAAATTGTTAGAATAGCTTAATATTTACTAAACTAAAAATGCTTTGCATTCTGAGGTGGTGCCTGTGGCTCAAAAGGGTTGAGTGGTAGTCCCATATGCCGGAGGTGGTGGGTTCAAACCCAGCCCTGGCCAAAAACTGCAGAGAGAGAGAGAGAGAAAAAAAAAGCTTTGCATTCTCAGCATAAAACCTGCTTGTTACAGTAATTCTTTAATACACATATCAATTTTTTGGTTAGAAGTCTATTTAGATTTTTTTATTCTGTTTTTATCCGTGTTGTTTATACATTTAAGTTTTTGTGTTATTACTATAATAATTTGGCATTAGGATGATTAGATTTATAAAACAAATTGGAAGGGGTTTTTATTATGTTCTATGACTTGTAATACTTTATAAAGTGAAGATATTATATGTTCAGAGATAGATTTACAAAGCAATGCATACCAAGTGTATACTGGATGCAATGTATAGACTAATATAATAATCTTAAAAAACTGATATTATTATTACTTCCAGCATTAAAGATTAAGAAATGGAGAAATGAAAAGGACCTGTTATTTGTACATAATATTCTTGGTGGCGTGTGAATTAGAAACAGAGGTCTAAACAAACTTTACTGCCTCAACCTTTTTTGATTTCCATTTATAATTATCCTAAATAAGTTAATTTTCAAAATATAATATATTCATTTATATTTTCAAGTTCTTTAAAGTATGACATTGGTGCTTTGATAGGGATTGCTTTAAATCTGTACATTGCTTTGGGTAGTATAGACATTTTTAACAATGTTGATTCTTCCTAGCCAGGACATGGTATGCTTTTCCATTTAACATCTTCAGCTATTTCTTTTCTCGAGGTTTCATAGTTCTCATTATAAAGATCTTTTTGCTTCCTTTGTCAGATAAATTACCAGATATTTCATCTTCTTGATTATATATATCACTACTTGACTATATTTTCAGCTTGACTATTGTTGGCATATATAAAAGCTACTGATTTGTAAGTATTGATAACCATCACCTCACTTACTTATTTTTGTGGTAAGACATTTATAATATCATCATAGTTGTTTTGAAATGTCCCCTTGCCATTAGGTGAGATCCCACCAAATTTCCTCCCTCCCCTCCCCTCTTTTTCTGGACTATTTTTGTGTTTTATTATTTATATGAATGTGTGTTTATATATTGATTTCATAGTAGTATTGAGTACATTAGATACTTCCCCCCCATTCTTGAGTACTTTACTTAGAAGAGTATGTTCCAGCTCCATCCAGGCGAACATAAATTATATACACTTTCCCTCCTGTTTATGGCTGCACTATCCCATTGACTTAAGCATTCCATGTTGTGTATCAAATCATCATATTATACCCCATAAATGTATACAGTTATGATGTAATAAAAAATTCAGTGAAAAACATTCATTTATAATATATAATGTAAAAGGCACAGTGTAAAGAAGGCTGCATCATTGTCCATGTATATATTACCTATTTCAAAAATGGGAGAATGATCCTAAATCTGAAAGTCTCTGTGTCCTCCTCTTTTATAACTTCCTATCTCCCCTCCAGAGTGAATTGTTTTGAATTTTGAGTTAATTAATCTTATACTTTTCTTCACATTTTAGCCTCTATGTTTAGCTCCTAATTTCTATTCTTAAGTATTTACTCACTTGTTCATTTTGGCTTTTATATTAATGGGGTAAAAAATAGATTTCTTGCTTTCTACCTTGTTTCCCATGCTACTCAGTAATTGGTTATATTAACACCACAATTTATTGGTCATTCTTTCACTGATAATAGCTTGCATATTAACAATTCTGTGCCAACACACATAATGCTAATTTGAATATGCTCATACACGCCTCCCCAGGCTCATATGCAAACCTTGTCTAGGATGTATACCTAGGAATTTTGTTGCTAGGTTATTTGGTATAAACCTTGTCATATTTTTTAGATTATAGCAAACCTTTTTCCAAAGTAGTTGCATCCATTGATATTAAAGAAACACATAAGGGACTAGACTGCTTCATATCCTTGCAAATGTTTTAATTTTTTGAATTTTGCAAATTTTAAAAATTAAAATTATAAACTGTAACCAATACTGTATATAAAACTGCTTGAGTTTGTAGTTTTGTGATTATTTTAAGCATTTTTCCACATGTATGATAGTGACTCCTTTCCTGATTATTGCCCATTTTTCTCCTCAGATAATTCATCTGTTTTATCAGTAGACATCATTTATATATTTCAAACATCAATCTTTTGTGTTTTTTTTTTTACTTGAAGCTATTCATCTTGATTACAATCATTTTGTCATTCCTATATACGCTGTTTTTTTCCTTTTTTAAATTAAATCATAGCTGTGTACACATATGCTGTTTTTATTATAATGATTATAGGCATTGTTATTTTGTGTTGGATACTATATATAAAAGAGCCATCACGCATGGGGTCCATTTAATTTTTCTATAAAGACTACACACCCTTTGCCCTATCAAACACATAGGGTAGAGGCTGATAATTTCAATCTAATGAAAAATTGAGCTTTGTTGAGCTAGGGGGAAACTTTATTTATTCAACTCACCTTTAGCTAACACTGTTTTGAAAGCAAGGTGCACCCTATGTTTATTATAGATGCCTCTAAGATTGGTGAGATTGTAGGAAATCTACCTCTCTTTCCAGTTAAACACCTCCATTTCCCTTAAAATCTTAGCACCCAGCAAAAATTCCATGGGGAAAAAAACATAGAAGAGATTGATTGTTCTTTGAGGATCCCATGGATTTAAATCTATCTCTACTCGCATGTAGTAAGAAGCTCAGTTTTTTTATACCAAAAGTCTCTGTGCCTGTCTGAGCTCCTGAGGCCATGTTTAGGTGTTCACTCTCCATTCCATTCCACTTACCTATCTCAGACTAGGGATTGATGCTAGGGATTGACATGGATTAGAAACTCAACACTTCAACACATTTGGATTAATGAACTAAGAAAATCAAAGGATCCTATGTTAAAACCACGTTGCATTATATTCCCATTTCTGAGCTGTAGGGTTATATAGTAAAATCTCACTAATCAGGATTTTCTTC
>NW_003852397.1:51652433-51653538 GCF_000181295.1 Otolemur garnettii
GGGATTGAGCTGTCTGTTCTGGCCCAAGTCTCATGATAAGGATGGGTCTTGAGCTTCTCAGAGGTTTTTGCACAAGAGCTTGTGTTTTCCCTCCCACTCCTTTTCCCTCCCTAATTCCACCTGGAACAGGACATGAGTCAACATTGGGAGACTCAAAAGTTCCACACTGGAAGTCTGTTGCCCAATGAAACATTTTTACATGGGGATGATTGAACCAGGAGAGAGTGTATGAGAGTATGTGTGTTTGCCGAAACATGGTGGGCATTAGCGACATTGTACTTTATTTGGTGGTTCAAGTTATGAAATGTGACCTTTTTATTTAAAAGCCTCTGAGTTATAATGCATTAAAATTGCCTTAATTGAAATATGTAAAGAATTTGAAACAGGTAGCAGCTACACAACTACACAGAACCATGAGAAAGCAGCAGGAAAAATATCATATATGTTTTCTCCCAGAGGAAACTGGATTTTAAAATGTTTCATAATGTCTTGGAAAAAATAATGCACCCCCCACACACACAGAAATAAAAGAACACTAGGAATATTTTGAGACCAAGAGAATGAAGATTCTCACTGAACTCACAAAACTACAGAGGCAGCAATGTGCTCATAGTACATCTATTCCAAGAAGTCAGAATGGGAATAGGATTTCCTGAGGAGGTTAAAAACACACACCCACAAACCCATTAATTGAATAGATTGACAGTAACTGAAGGTGGGAGCAGAGGTTGTTATCAATGGATATATATTTTATATATGTATACAGTTTTAAATGTCAACTCATGTATGAAAACATTAACTATAACTCAGAATCTAATTTCTCTGATGAGACAGTGGACTCTCATAGCATTCACATGAATTTTCCCAGGTTATATGGTAGTGAGAGTTATGTTGATGGTCTATGGGAAATGATTATCTTCTATGTCCCTGAAATAGTAATGTGTTTTTTCAACGTGCACCTATTACTTCTCTAGAAAATATAATTAAATATATGTGTATAAAATACATTGAAAAAATAATGGTTATATTGTTTCTAACAGAGAAAATTTAATATATGGAAGCCATTATCTAGCTCTAGAGAGCTTAAAAACAAAACAAAACAAAA
>NW_003852397.1:51656039-51658757 GCF_000181295.1 Otolemur garnettii
ACCCTCTCAACTTCTTAGTTTCCATTGTTGATTATACCACTATATAATCATATGTACCCATCATTTAGTTCCCACTTCTTTTTTTTTAAATTGCAATTAAGATCCTGTATTGATCATATTCCTTTACTGACTCTACAATTCTTTTTTTTATTTTTAACGTTGTGAATTCATTAGATTTACATTGCATTGATTGCAGTTCTAAGGTAGAGTCTGTCTTGTAATTGTGTCCTGCCCCATGAGGTGTGCCATACACCATGACCCCATTCCTCTCTCTCCAATCCCTCAGTCCCCTACCCCACCCCTGGTATTAGATCATCTACTGCATTCATATTAGAAAAATGTACTTTAGATTCATGCTTCTCCATTCCTACGTTTTACTAAGAATAATGTGTTTCACTTACATCCAGGTTAATACAAAAGTTGTAAAGTCTCCATCTTTTTAATGACTGAATAGTATTCTATGGTATACGTATACCATAGCGTGTTAATCCATTCCTGGGTGAGTGGGCGGGCATTTAGGTTGTTTCCACATTTTTGCAATTGTAAATTGAGCTGTGATAAATAGTCTCATGCAAATGTCCTTATGATAGAAGGATTTTTTTTTCTTCTGGGTAGATGCCTAGTAATGGGATCAAATGGGAGGTCTAGATTGAATTATTTGAGAATTCTCCATACTTCCTTACCAAAAAGTTATATTAGTCTATAGTCCCACCAGCAGTGTAAAAGTAGTTCCCTTCTCTCCACATCCACGCCAGCATCTGTAGCTTTGAGACCTTGTGACGTAGACCATTCTCAATGGTGTTAGGTGATTTCTCAGGGTAATTTTGATTTCCATTTTTTGTGTCATCTATTGTTTATTTCATCAATGTTTATAGTCCTCCTCATATATATCTTTCAACTCTTTGTATATTCACAGGTATTTTATTTTCTTTGCAGATATTATAAATGATATTGTATTCTTGATTTGATTCTCAGTTTGGCTATTATTAGTGTACAGAAAGGCTATTGATATGTGTACCTTGATTTTGTAACATCAGATTTTACTGACGTTTTTTGTCTATTCTGGGAGTCTTTTGAAGTTCTCTTTAGGATTATTTTAGATATATGATCATATCATTGGAAAACAAAGACAGCTTGACGTCTCCTTTTTCAGTTTTGATGCCCTTTATTTCTTTCTTTTGCTTGCTTTCTCTGGCTAAGACTTCCAGGGTTATGTATAATAGAAGTGGTGACAGTGGGCGCCCTTGTCTTATTCCAGTTCTTAGGAGGTGTGCTTTCAAATTTCCCCCCCTCAGAACTATGTTAGCTGCAGATTTGACATATCTGGCCTTTATTCTTTTGGGGTATCCTCCTCCTATGCCTAGTTTGTTATGAATTTTTTCATGAAGTGGTGTATGGTTTTATCAAATGCTTTTTCTGCATTGATTGATATGATAACATAAATTTTTGTTTAGGTGAGAAATCACATTTATCGATTTACATATGTTATATCCCTGGATGAAACCCACTTGGATAAGGATGAGTTATCTTCTAGATGGGGTGTTGTATTCATTTTGCTTATATTTTGTTGAAGATTTTCCATCTATGTTTGTGACAGATATTTCTCATTAGTTTTCATTTTTCACTGTGTCATTTCTTGGCTTTGATATCAGGGTGATAGTGGTTTTGTAAAATGAGTCAGGGAAGATACCCTCCTTCCCCATGTTAGGGAACAGTTTCAGTAGGATAGTTACCAGTTCCCTGTGGGTCTGAATTATTTCAGCTGTGAATCCATCTGCTCCTGAGATTTTTTCATAGGGACTTTTTTATTACTGTTTCAAACTCACTACTTGTTATTGGTCTGTTAAGAAATTCTGACTCTTCCTGTATCAAGCTTGAAAGATTGTGTGTTTCCAAAAATGTATTTATTTCCTCATGATTTTCTTGTTTATATGCATAGATATTTTCATAATGATCTTGAATGAATTTTTGTATTTCTGTGGTGTCAGTTCTAATCTTTCCTTTTCATTTCAGATTATGCTTATTTGAATCTTTTCTATTCTTATTTAATCTAGTTAGTGGTATATTGATTGTATCTTTTCATAGAACCAACTTTTCTTTCCATTAATGATTTGTATTGATGTTTGGTTTGAGTTTTACTTAATTCTGGCCAATCTATGTTCTTTCTTTTCTTCTGCTAGCTTTGGGTTTTGTTCCTCTTTTCTAGTTCCTTGAGGTATGTCATTAGCTTGTTAATTGTGCCCTTTCTATTTTTTTAAATGTAGGTATTTAGTGTTTGAAATTTCCTCCTAACACTGCTTTTGGTGTATGCCTGGTGTTTTTGGTAGCTTATGGAGCTATTCAATTCGAAAACTTTATTTCCATCTTGATTTCATTGATAGGAAGGATCCTTTAACAGCATGTTGCTTAGTTTCTATGCTTTTTGTGTGTGTGTAGTTTTGAGATTTCCTCTTGGAATTGATTTCAGGTTTTATTCCACTGTAGTTAGAAATGGCACATACTATAATTTTGATGTCTTTATTTTTGCTGACACTTGTTATGTGGCTGAACAATGATCTATCTTTGAATAGGTTCCATGTGCTGCTGAGAAGAATGTCTACTCTTCAGTTTATAGACAGAATGTTCTGTAAATGTCTATTAGCTCCATTTTTTCTAGAATCCTGTTTTAGTCCATGATTCCTTATTGAATTTTTGTCCCAATGATCTGTCTGGTCCTAC
>NW_003852397.1:51661142-51662797 GCF_000181295.1 Otolemur garnettii
GAGGAAAGTCAATGTAATCCTTTAACCCCAACCTATGAACGAATAAACTGCTAAAAAGTATTCTAGAGATAAAATTTAAATATATGATCTCTAAATAAATTGTGTATGCATTTCTCTTTCTCTGGTGCTGCTAATTTTATATATAATAACCATGTAATATATTTTATAATTTTTTAATAGACTGCTAATGACAGAAATACTTTTTTTATACTATTACTTCTCTTGAATACTAAAAGATGGAGTCATTAATGAATGCTCACTTCCTAAAGCTTTAGTGAAATGTATTGGAGAATATTGTCCTAGAAGTAAGGTATTTATAGTAAGCAAATGTTTGTATTTATTTTTAAATCTGTGGTATCACTCAAGTTATTCTATTAATCTCTGAAGTTTCTTGTCCTGATTACTTATTATAATATTGTTTCACAAACTTGTGAAAAGATTAAGAAGGAAGGCACTCAAAAGAACCTGACACATAATATTCAAGGGGATGTAAATACCTTTTCATACTTGCCCAAATCATTCTTGATAAGAAGAAGAGTTGTTAGCTCTTGAAAACCCAAGGTCAAGATATTGGGCTGAAGTTTAAGTTTAATCAAAAATCAATAATCTACAGCTTGAATTATTTCACACAGCCACAGATATCTGCAAGAGAGAACTGAAATCAGAATAGAGAGTGGGCTTATAGAACATTTATTATCAAAAGAAACTCAAAATAAATGTAGGCTGAAAATAACCCTTCTCTGTAATCATCAAAACCAACACACCAAATCAATATGCCATTTCAAGGCTCTTCGGAAAGAAAAATGGTTAAATGAAGTTCAGGAATTCCAAATTTATGACAACGTCAACAACAGCAATTGGTCACTAAATCTCAAAACAGCAAATGGTTATTTGGATACTTATTTCAAACAGACACATTTTAGACTCCACAATGTTTTTAAAGCCACAGGGAAATCTCTCTTGTATCAAGTTTGTATTGCAGAATGCCTTCATTTTTACCTTTACTTAGGCTCTGGGATGCACTTCTCATTTTAAAATCCAAATCAGCAACTCAGTAAAAGGCAAGATGTCAGCACTTCCTGATATACCCAGAGTAGAGTGAAGCAAGTGGGGGAAACTCTCTCAGGGTTTCACTTTCCAGTTTGCCTTAGATAATCCTCAAAAAGTTCAGAAGCTTACTTGAGACTTATCTGAGAGACCTCCAGGGACTCCAAGATTTCTCTGGAAACTCTGTTCTGCAAGATGTTTAATATTTCCTTCTTTCTCAACACAAATCATGCCAAACATTTTTTTTCTTCTCTAGCAAGTTCTGTTGCACTTTTCTTTACAGATAGATTCTGATGGGGTGAGAAAATATTTTAACAGAGTGAAACTGGAAACAGTGTGTGAATTTTGAAATAATTTAATTAATGAGTTTTGCAAAACAAGCTATATGTTAGAAAGGGAATGTTTCTAATTGCATTTTCATTACTGCATTCTTATTTATATTTCTGGGGTCATCTAACACAGGTAAAACACCAGGGAGACATAAAAAGTGGAAGTCAGAGTATTCTGTATCATATTATAAAATATTTTATTCTTAGGCTTTTTAATACTCTCTGTTGTTTATTTTCAGACATAAACACATTTTGAGTAGAGCATACGACCCAAGGAGG
>NW_003852397.1:51664105-51678408 GCF_000181295.1 Otolemur garnettii
AGCTCCATATTTGCACCTATTCTAGAGTCTGCCGTAGGTACCTTTTCCCTCAGCTGATTTTAATCTATATCATTTTACTGTATCAAATCATAAAATTGGGAATAAGAACTTTCAATGACTTTCATCTTTTTAGTAAATTATTCAATGTGAAGGTGACTTTGGGGACCCCCAAACTTTTTAGGTATTATCAGAAATGAGCATGGTCTTGTGGAACATCTCCTTCTTTGTAGATAGGAACTTTAGCCATAGCACTAGCTTACCCTTAAGTTAAGCAGCATTCAGAGTTCCCATACTCTGTCCTAAAATCTGCTAATAGATGTTCTTTGAAAATAATAGTCTATGTCTAAATTAGCCTTAAAATATAAACTTGAAAGGGATAAAGTCCCTGTTCTCACAGGGATTACATTGTAGTGATGTTGACAAGAATTAAACAAGTTCGGAGTATATAATGCTATACATTTAATTAAACAGGGCAATATGACAGAATTCATTGTCTAGGAACAATGATGGAAGAGCACATTTAGAAAGGGTAGCCCAGAAATTTACGTCTGAAGGTATGTGCCCTGCAGTCTGAGGCAGATGAGGTCCAACCATGCCAGTATGTAAGACAAGAAAGAGATTTCAGGAGGAAAATATGATTGAGAGAAGTTTAATGTGGCTAGATCCTAATGACAGGGGGAGGGGCAGAGCTCAGAGGGCCAAGTGAGGAGATATAAAAAGAGACCTACCTAAGCCTATAGGAAAATGGTTCTCAAAGTGTCGTTCCAGGACCAGCATTAGCAACATTAACAGGAAATTATCAGAAATACAAACCTCAGAATATCCTTAACCGACTGAGCCAAAGATTATGGAAGTCTGGCCAAGCAATCTGTCTTTTAATTAACCCTCCAAGTAATTCTGAGGCATGGCTCAAATGTGCAGTCTGCTGTTGTAGATTCTTAAAGACCTGGTAAAGATACAATTTTATCTGAAACACAATAAAAAGCAATTAAACCATTAAATGGTTTGAAGGAATAAAAGTATATGAGTTATATTTTAAAATGTTGGCTTTGGTGTGTATGTTAGAGCCCTGAATAAAAGCAGGAGATCAGTGCTGGTACTGATGTCATCTTCCAGGGGTGAGAAGGTAATGGTCAAAGTGCTCATAGAGAAGAGAGGAGGCATAAGAAATACACTTGGGGGCTAAATAAAATGAATTTATCTTTATATGAAGGACTTGCCAGAGCTTCTGCAACCCTTAAGTACCTTGTAGAACTCTAAAAAAATAATATAATATGAAAATGTTCTCCATTTTTATTTGATCATACCATTCTTTTTTATTTTATGCCATTACAAGTTATGGACAATCCCCCAGGATGTTAGTCTCTATGGAAAAGAAACACATTTGTAAAGATAAGAGTGAAAAATATTAAAGGCTTTCTAATTAAGTAATGATTATATAATTTACTTTGAAAAATACAGTTATCTAGAATAATCAGCAGCTAGAGCCAAGCTAACCAAGTGGCTTTATAATAAAGCTTTCACTTCAATGAATAGGTAAGAATAATATACTTTTCAAAGAACTTCTCCAAGGGAGATGGCCTTTCTGCAAGTCATGATCACAGTTATTCTCTGCCCAAGCGGTCCCTTTAAAACATGTGAGAGCATTACAATCAGATTTGAAAGAATTGTACTTCCTACAAATTTAGGTTAATAATTCACATAGCAAATCTTTCAAAAAAAAAAAAAAAAGAAGAAGGAAATATTGGTCCTGTATCTATCCAAAATGTAAGTTTTAATTTAGCTCAATATGGTTTTGAAATTCCTTATCCTATAAATATTCAATACTCTGTACATTTCTTAGCAAAGTCCAGGTTAACTTAATGTTTTCCTCTTAGGATAACTGTAACTAACACTCAGGATCTTTATTTTCTTACCAAAATATCCAACAAAATATATTAGACCTCTTCCTGTGGACACGCAAAGCATTTATAATTCATGTCTTCTTATTGTTTTATTTAGGTCATGTGTATCTTGTATCCCAAAAATACTTAGAAGACACAACTAAAAGAAAATTTAGACCCACAGCCCTAGTTTTTACTAAACAGGTCACTGTCTGCGCTAGACTTCACAGACCACATTTACAAGATGGAGCAAAAGCGAAATGTTTTCTTAGGTCTCTTCCAGCTCTACAGTGTTTGTATCTATAGGAACATGTATATTTCCCAAAAGTCCAGGGATCCCTTACAAATGTGCAAGAAAATTTGTGTGGAAAATTTGCAAGAAAGTGCTTTGCAAACCCTCCATAGACTATTTTAATCTTCTCTATTTCCATTTACTCATTCTAAGCTTTGGTAATAAAATGTTCTCTTAAAAGTAGTATGTATCTGCACAACCAAAAATGTTCACACGTCATCTCAAAATTGTCAGCTTGGCTCCCTTTGGCAACCTGAGCCATTACAAACCTCAGGTGTTCTGTATCCAACCCACTGACAATGGCTTTATGAGATACCTAAGAAGTTTGGAGTGCATAAGGCACTTCAGAGATTAATGTGTTGTTTATGACTACCTAGAATTACTGACAATACATATGTTTTTTAAATGGAGCAAAATTCAAATGTTTCCATAGCTCTTGAAAGAAGTTGACCAATGCTCAATAAACACCAGATAACACTGCTTAACTTAGAGGATTTGGTTTTTCATTATTTAAGAAAGTATTATATTGTAGTTATCTTAGAATTCAGGAAGACTTTCAGAGTTATCATCTATGAAACTGGTAATATATATACTTGGTCACATTTTTTGAAAGATTAAATTATGTAACATTTATAAGTGCCAGATACAATACCTAGCATGTTGGAAAGACTTACTTGCTATAATTTAAATGAGTAGTAGATCAATCCATCCATCAGACAATTATCAAGACCTAAGTAACACATTATTTTAATTTAAATAGGTTGGAATATGATGGAATGTTAGACTATTTTGTCATTCGTAGTATGAAACGAGGCTTGGCAACTCGGGGTCCATACAGCAGAGGTTGTATGCCATCTCCCTATGGAATGTGAAATCCCTCAGATCTGGCCAGCAACAACACACTTTAGGTAGATGAAAAAAGTCCTAGATCATTTCTACATATGTCTACAACATGCCAGATGAACCATAATGTTTTCTTTTTCACATATAAGAATTTCACTCCTTTTTTCTACCTCCTCACAAGGAAAAAAAAAATTCTCTGGAAAGGCCAGAGTCCTCTTCTTAGAAGGTTGTCAGAGGATAACAATATACTGTATGAATGGTTATTATTATCATTTTCAGATATCAAAACAGTAGCTTGGTATTTTAAATGATAAATTCATGTACTTAATGGTTAATCTAGAACTTGTTCTTACAGATTTCCTTTATCATCTCCATGACTTTTCTCTACTTTTCCATTTCAAAGTACTGAATCTCCATTTCTTCATGTATCAAATAGGTTCATAACATCTGTCACACAGTATCAGTACAACAGTCAAATGCCATAGCCAACAGGAACATGTCCGGAGAATAACAGAATGCTGCACAAGTGTGAAGGATTACTTTCTGGGCATTGTTTCCCTCTGGTTATTGGTATGCCCTCACATCAAGGCTGTTCATTGCTGTCTCCAATAGGGAAGGCTCATTTTGGAAACTGGTGATGTCTAGTGTCTGGTTCATTTCCTCTGGCTGGAGATAGGAAACTAATTGGTCAGTAGTCATTCCATTGAAAATGATCTTTGACGATATTCAGGGATGTTCTATTTTCTCAGCTTAACCCCCTACAGATCACACTTAGTCATCTTTCCTGGCCTCACTGTTCTCATTCATCCTTGTGAATATTTAAATAAATATATTTAATCTTTCAAATGAAAGCTTGGAGACTTCACTAGAAGGATGTTTAAAAGATTTTAACCTGCATAAATAACAAAGAAAACTCATATTTTATGTTTTTTTTTGTTTCCATTTTGAGGTGAGTGGATGTAAAGTAGCTTTAAAGGGGCAATCCATAGAATATGGTACTTCTTTAATGAAATTAGACTTCTAAGAATATGTTTAAGAAGTGAGATGTTCAGTTCCCATTTTATGACCTTGAAATGCCCTGAAGCTTTACCTGTTTTGCAGTCCGTATGCAATTATGTATCTGTATGCAGATAACAGAAGACCTGATGATGGCTGGCATTTTGAGTTTCTAGTCTGATAGAACTACCTAAAGGTTTTCTTTCTTTTTTTTTTTTAGCTTTTTTTTTGGCCGAGGCTGGATTTGAACCCACCACCTCTGGCATATGGGGCCGGTGCCTTACTCCTTTGAGCCATGGCACCACCCCTACCTAAAGATTTTCATGAGTGCCGTAGCAGAACAATATTCCAAAACTTCAAAACTTCAATATGCTTCAAAACTGGCAAGGACATACATTTAAATGACATCAAATGTAATTTAGAAGTGGGTGACACATAAAGTTTATGTTCTCATGAAAGTTCCCTATGGAAAAAAAGATTTGTCCAGGATTCTTTTGGCATAATGCCTGAGACATAATCATTTTGCTTAACTTGTATGAAGGCATTTTTAAAAATCTGTGAACAACTTCAATACTGAGGTCTTTTCTGATTCTGACACTTTTATATTGACAACAATTTCATCTTTTCTCCATTCAGCAGATTTTTTTTCTCTTTGTGAGTTTTCTTTTGAAAACGCTGAGCTATTATGAAGGTACAGTAAACAACTCTTCTATGAAGAATGCCTGTTTCAAGCAGGCCCTTAGGCCTTCGGGCAGGACAATGGGACAAAGTCCATTAATTATCATTTTCCAGAATGAATAGCATGAACTTTGACAATGCACACTTGTGCTACAACTATTAGCACCAAGTTTTTCTCTCCTGTTTAGGGTATTTAACCCTAGGGAGCTACACAAACACTGAAGGTACTTTCCCCTCTTTGCTTATATTTAGACAGTAATTTAAAAATAGATTAGAGACAGATTTAATACTCCAGAGCGGTTTGCTTTCCTAGCAGGGCTCTTAAAAGCACTCCATATTGTTAACGATTATAATTGTACCATCACTCCTGGATACCAGAAATAAGAGTGCTGTTACTACAACAATATCCCTTTAGTTCAGACTGACACTTGCACAGAAACCTATAAGGTTAAACTGGGACTTGACAATGGGCACTGTTGACTGTTGTGTTGAAATTAACATGGAAAATATTAAACGTTTATAATGAGAACATGTCTTAACAGCACAGACAAATGGAATTGGCAAACAGAACTGAGCACTCATGAATAATTGTCTGATGATGCAGTTAACAATAAAACTAAAATTTTAGGGAAATGTTCTATTAATTCAAGCATAAATAGTGTTTTTGGTTAATTGACTCTGAGATGTGTGTTTCTACTTGTCTTCACAAATATTTTGTGTACTCAAGATTTATTTATTCAAAGAAAGAAAAAAAATCATTGATATTTAAGTATTCTTAATTCAAAATCTATTCTTGTTTTGGGGTAAATAATTTGGGACTTAAGAAAACAAGTGTGAAATGAACCTGTTCCTTTGGCCATAATTTACGCTTCACGCATAATATTGAGTATTTACAGTTTGATCTTTAACTCTCCTCCCATCTTTCATGCCACACTCACACACAAGCACAAATATTCACACTCCACACATAGACACACAGACATACACTTGCACCCACATGCACACAGACATACTCACACTTGCACCCACATGCACACAGACATACTCACACCACATGCACACAGACATACTCACACTCACATACACATTCACACAGACATACACTCATACACACATGCACACAGACATACACTCACATACATGTGCACACAGACATACACTCACATACATGTGCACACAGACATACAGTCAAACACACATGTTCATTTTGGATTAACTCATATTTTCACTGCAACCACTGTACCTATCTTCTTGACTTTAGTTGTTAGATTCAGAAGTAGTTCCAGAGTTACAGGACCAAAAGTCGTCAGAAATCTTTCCCCAAATTTCCCAGATTTAAATTAGAGATAGAGATGTTATCATTCTCTAGTGATAAAGCCTGAAGCATGAGCTTAATGATTGTCTTATTTATCATTTTCATTTCCACTTGGAAGAAAGAATTCTCAAATACTTAAATGGGCCTGAAGAGAAAAGCAGAGATGAAAGACAAGGAATAAAACCTCTTTCATCATTCATGCCAGAGGCCCAGCTTGTTACCTTCCCACTGTGGGTGTAAAACACATCACAGTATTTTTTGAATAATTTCCTGTATTTGTTTAATGTAGTCAAGTTGGCTTTCTGTTGATTACAACCCAAACGCCCTAGCTAATCCAGTAAGAAGTGGTGCATATATCCATTTGAATAAAGGGAAGTTTGATTTTGGTTTTTGAAGGATGTGAATTTAAATAGCAGGTCAATAAGTTGATTGGTCAAGTGTCCTTGAACATGTAATTTGCTCCCTCTGAATTTCATAGTTATCTCTGATTAAAGAAAAAAAGAATAATGGTAGCCTGTTTACTGTAAAAATTAGCATAACAACAATGCACAGAAATTCAAAAAGTTGGTTTCCCTTCTCTTTCTTCTTTAAGTATTTCTAAAACAAATTAGAACAAAATAAAACAAAAAACATTTATGATAGAGGGAAAATAAACACGATAATTTCACATCTCTATCTCTTTGATTTTAATGATAGAGAATCGTTCTTGTAAGTTGACAAACACCTATTAACATGCTCCCAATGATAACAATATTGTTTATTCAAAATTAAATGCCACTGGGTACAAGTTCCAACAAGAGATTGAAAATATCACATTTAGTTAAAATCAAATGTCACTGGATGCAAGTTCCAATAAAAAGACTGAAAATATCATGTGTAGATAAACAGAAGCCTATAGAATATTTGCTAAATGAACCAGCAATAAACAATGATAGAAAATACCCCATGGGAAAAAAAGGAACATCTATAATACACATTTTGGAAACAGACAATTCCAAAGTTATAGTAAATGGGTGATCATAAGTTCCCACTTTCGGGTTTGAGAAATAGTCTCCCAGGGTAGCGTTTTCTGCTAATGGTGGCTTGCAGAATGACCTTATGACTTTCATTTAATCTCTCCCTTACCATAGTGTCCTTTATCCAAAGAGCAGACACAGACAAATGGACCACCATCCTGCCTCACAGAGGATGGTAGGACTAATGAGCTGCTGTGGTGATTCTTTACCAGACAAGACCGTGTGAAAGATGGAAAAGAATGTTCGAAAAAGCCCCTGGCATGGGAGCAGGAAAGGCAACAGAATGTATTATGATGGGCATTGAAATGTTAGAACTGGATGAAAAGCCTTTGCTTCATGGTAGGAAAAACCTTTTCTCTCTCTCTCTCTCTCTTTTAAGTAGCAGAACACTCATCTGTGGGCATGACAGAGTACTGGGGCTTTGACAGTGGTGACTGTAAACTGTGATATGATGTCAATTACAGGTTACAGGTGATAGCAACTTACCTCAGCACTTCATTTTACAGTATGTCAAATACTTTCTCATTATGTGAGCTCAGTTTAGCCTCTAGCAGTCCTGCTAATAAGTAGGTAGGTCAGGAATTATCTTACAGGACTTATATGCTTTGCCCAAAGTCCCAGGGGTCTAGTACCAGAACAGGTATCAAAGCCAGGCCTACCAGATCCAGCCCAATTTTGTTACCACCGGCCCATGCTGCCTCAGCCCACAGTGAAGCAGCCCTGAGAACCCCCTAAGATGGAGGGTAGGTAGCATTCTTTCTTTTCCTGTTTCTTTCTCTTACTTTATTATATGTTTCTCTACTAGGAAGGTCCATTTTCAAAGTTTGTTAGGATTAACAAACACAACATCACTCATTTTTATAACCATCCTGTAATGGGAGAGCACATCTAATCTCCAGCCCCATTTATATGTGAGAGAGCTGGGCCCTAAAAATGAGCCAAAGATGGATTAACTAGAGGAAGATAAAGAAGTTTATTAGCATGTACACTGTGGTTACACATGGGAGCGCCAAAGATGAGTAATTCAAAGGGGTGGTGAGAATTCAGGGATCTTGGGGCCTTGTTTAGAGATGTTGGCTCCATGGGTAGGTGTGCCCAGATCACTCTGTCGACCCATAGCAGAGAGCTGCATTGCAGAATTGCTGAGACCTACTGTAGACTTTCTGTGAGCCTATGGAGGTTCTGCTACATTTCTTTGCTACCATCTGTCCCACACAGGCCACCTCCCATCTCCCTCCACCCTACCCCAGAGGCAGCTGAGAAAAACAAGTGAGAACAAAGAAATTTAACCAAGATTAGAACCAGCCTTTTGCCATGAGGGAAGCTTATAATAAGCTAAACAAGAGGGAATCATGGATTTACAACCTTTTGGATTATGATCCCCAGTAAAAAATACTCTTTATATTACAACTTAGTGTACACACAAACACAGCCAAAACAATCATTTCATTAAACAATGTAATGTGGTTAAAAAAAAAGAAGAAGAAGAAGATATGCAGAGGCATCCCAGGACCATGCAGATGACAAACAGCAGCATTAGGACCACGGGCCAGGTTCCCAGGCATAAGAGGGTAACTATAGCCTTAGTGCCCTTCACTGTTTCAGAGCCTTGATAAAGAACAACAACAAAAGCTACTTTCACTGCCAGATGGCAGGTTGAAAATGCATTCAAATCCATCTTTTGATCCATCTATCAATCCACATATCTATTCAACAAAGTGTTATTTTTGACCCTGAAATGGCAGAAGTAGAAAGATCCAATAACCATCCCCACCCCCCGTTAAAGAATTCACTTGTTATGTGAGAGATACTTTGGTGGACACTATGGTGAAGATAATTAAGAATGAGCCCTTGTTTTAAGGTAGTGTACCCCCTGCAAAAAAAAAAAAAAATTATATGTGCAGATACGTGTCTAAATAGGGAGGACATTAAAGTTGCAAAAGCAAAACTTGAGCTCTAGCATCATCTAGCTGTGTGACATCAGGCAAGTCATCCTCCCTGAGATATATGGCAGAGAAAATTGTATATCGGTTTGTAGCACTAGCGAGGGAGTGGTATTTTGGGCAATCACCAAATTAAATACTGTGAGCGCTTAGTTCTCCCCATTCTCTACTAGTTCTCTCATCTTTGTTTGGTATTCTCACTTTCCTATAACTTCTGAAACTTATGGTTCCTGAAACTAATTTCTCACATTTTTTAAAATGGTAATTCTCTTTCTGATGTACATTACGTAGCTGCTCTGTTTTTTTCTCTTTTTCTCTCAAAGTCTCATTTGCAATTGGTTCATAGAAATGAAAGAAAGTTAGATCTTTTGCAGAAGGCTTAGAAATAACTTCCATTTGCTCTTTTGAAATGATTTGAACATCTGAATTGAATCTAGTCTTAGTTCACATTCCTTAAAAATAGAGCTGAATTTAGGAATTCAGATTTGTATTTTGCTTGAAGGTGTCTTCTTCCAGGAAATCCTGTAGGGAAAGAGAATGTGAGACCTTAATAATAGCAAAGGGGAAGGGGCTCAGTGAGGCTGGTGTGTCAGGAAAAGTCTAGTCCAGCATATCTCAAAGTGTGGTTCTCAGATCAGCATTTTTAGCATCAACCAGGAATTTGATAAAAATGCAAATTTTCAGATCTAAACTGGGTCTGATCCACAGGGACCTTGAAAGCATAAATTATCCTAAAGCATTGTCCTTCCTTGAGACAAGAGGTCTGGCCTATTTTATTCGCATTAGTCAGTCATTGGGTATAGCCGATTGGTAGCTACTGCTAATGGACACAATCCTCCAGAGAAGGGAGGCAGGTGTGAGCTGTAAGAAGATACACTTCTGAGCAACTGGGAGATGGTGCACTGATCTGAGAAAGGAGATTTGAGGACAGAACCAGAGCATATTTGATTTGCAATCACACAGCCTTGATCTTAACCAAATTTTTTTGTGCGTCTGTTTTCGGTTTGTAAGTTTTTCCAAGATTCTCCTAAAGCAACATCAACTATCAGATGGCATTTGTTTACCAGTCCCTTAGTAACATGATGTACTGGATAAATACATATATGATTGAGATGTAATTCACAAAGCACAAATTTTCCAATTTGAAATGTATACTTTGTCAACTTTAGCATATTCACAGGGTTATACAACCATGACCTAGTTTATTATCCTCAAAATAAACCAAGTACTCTTCACTAGCTTCTCCACCTTTTGACTCAGTGAACCCTGGAAAACTACTAAGTTATTCTCTATCTTTATAGATTTGCTCTTTCTGAAAATTTTGCAAGAATGAAATCAAAATATGTTGTCTTTTGGGAAAACTTCACTTAGCATGTTCAAGGTTTATCCATGTTTTAACATGATCAGTATATTGATCCTTTTATGGATGAATAACATTATATTACATGTGGATAAGCCACATTTTGATTTCTCATTTGTCTCTTGATAGGTATTTTGGTTCTTTTCACTTTTTGGTCATTATAAATAATTATGCTATAAACATTTTTTTGTGTGTGAACTTGTTTTCAATTTTTGAATCTATGATTATGAGAGAAATTACTGGGTTACAGGGAAACTGTATGTTCAACATTTTGAGGAACTGACCACCAATTTCCTAAAGAGGCTCAAACATTTTGCATTTACCTCAGAAATGTTTGAGGGTTCCAGTTTCTTCACAAATATATAAAAATTTGTTTTGGCACATTTCTTTCTTTTTTTATGCTATAATTATTCCCATTATGATGCAGTGTCTTGCCGTTTTGATTTTTATTTTCCAGATGAAGAATAATGTCCTATGTATTTATTAGTCATTTGCATAACTTTTGTGAAATGTCCATTAAAATACTTTGTCCAATTTTAATTGGATTATTTTTATTATTGAGTTGTAACTACTCATTATATTTTCTAAATCCAAATCTCTTAACAATCATAAATTAGCAAAAGTTTTCTCCAATCCTAGGAATTGTTTTTTCTTTATTGTTCCTTTGAAGCACAAGACTTTATAATTGTGATGAAGCTTAATTTTTTTTTTTGCTTGTACTTTTGATTTTATGATTTTATATATGAGATAGTTTTGTTTAATCAGGTGATGATATTTACACCAAGTTTTTAATAATTTTATACTTTTAGCTCCTACATTTATGTTTTTGATGTAGTTAACTTTTGTGTGTGATTTGAGGTAGGAATACAAATTAATTCTTTTTCATATGGGTGTCAAATAGTCTTAGAATAATTTGTGGAAAATAATTATAATTTTTTTCACTGAAGTGCCCGAAACCCTTGTTGAAAATCAGTTGACTAGGACTGACGTCCAGCGTGACAGCATGAGAAGCTCTATTTTCTCCCCACAGCAACTGTTGAACCATATACGATATTCTGACCACAATGGAATGAAACTAACTAGAAGTCAACATCAGGGAGAATTTGAGATCACAATTTTGTGGAAACTAAATAACACACGTTTATGTAGCCAGTAGGTTAAAGAAGAAATCAAAAGGGACTTAAGAAAAATTTTTTAAATGAATTAAGCTGAAGACATACATACCAAAGTGTGCAAGATGCAGCTAATGCAGTGATTGGAGGGGTATGTGTAGGTGATATGCCTCTGCTAAGAAAGAAAGCCAATAATATAACCTTCCATCTTAAGACAACAGAAAAAGAAGAGCCAACCAAACCTCTGGCAAGCTGATGGAATCAAAGAATAAAAATGAACAAACTATAGAAAAGAAAACAATAGAGAAAAATTAATGAAAACAAAAGCTGGCTCTTAGAAAATGTAAGAAAAATTAACACATTTTTTAACTACATTAATCTAGAATAAAAAAAAAAGAATACCTACATTACTAGAATTGAAAATGAAAGAGGGTACATTGCTCTTATAGAAATAAAAATAATTATAAAGGAATACTCTGAATAGTTACATGGCAAGAAACTAGAGAATTTAGATCAAATGTACAATTTATATATAGAAGAAATAGACCATTTGAATAGATGTGTAACAAGTGAAGAGATTGAGTTAGAAATCATAAAACTACCCACTAATAAACAATCAGGTCTGGATGTCTTCACTGTTGAATTCTACCAAATATTTAAAGAGGAAATAATTTTTCCCACAACCTCGTCTAAAAAATACCAAAGAAGGGAACATTTATTACCTTAGTTAATGAAGTGAGAGTTCCTCTGATACTAAGACCAAAGACTTCATAAGAAAAGAAAGCTAAGGACACATATCTTTTATGAATCTGAATATAACCTTAAAAAAGCTAGCAAAATAAATTCAACAATACATAAATATACACAATAGCCAAGAAAGTTACATACCACGAATTTTAGATTGATTCAATATCTGTAAATAATATAATGTAATATATCATAAGAATAGAATAAAAACAAAAATTACACAATAACTTCAATAGACATGTAAAAAGCACTTAACAATAACTTACTTCCATTAATGATTAAAAAATGTTCAAAAATAGGAATAAAAGGGAAATTCATTGACCTTATTATACAGGACAACTACCCCAAACACCCCAGTTAACATCATAATGAACAAAGACTGGATATTTTCAATCCAAGATCAGAAGCAATGCAAGAATGTATACTCCTACAACTCTTATTTGACATTGTGATGAAAGTTCTAGCCAGGGAAATTATGCCAGAAAATTAATTAAAGGATATCTGGATTGTAAAGGAAGAAGAAAAATTATTTCTATTTTCAGATGACATGATTTCAAATATAGGCAATCTTAAAGAATTCATTAAAAACTAGTAGATTTATCCTATAAGGGTACATGAGAATCTTTCTAAATGTAGAATACAAATGTCTTAACACAGCAACTAAGAAAATGACATAAAGACTATGCTAACCAACTGGATAAAAGTATTTCAAATTGTATATAGAAACAACACACTGTACCCCATGAGAGTATTAATATACACAGTTATGATTCAATAAAAAATAAATAAAAAACCTAGTAGAATTAATAAAAGAATTCACCAAGATTTCAGGACTCAAGATCAATATATAGAGATCAATGGTACTGTTATACACTTGTAAAGAGCAATCTGAAAATAATGTGAAGAAAACAATTCTATTTATAATAGCATCAGGAAGAATAATATTTAAGAATAATTTTAACAAAAGAAATATAAACTTTATTCTCTAAACTACAAAACATTGCTGAAATTAGATCTAAAAGAATTGGGAAAGGTTCTATTTTCAAGGATCAGAAGACTTGAACAATAGTCCTCATACATCCATGGATTGAATGAAATCCCTATCAGATTTCCAAGTTAGGTTTGTACAAATTGTCACACTGAATCTATAATTCATGTGGAATTCCACGGGACCAAGAATTGACAAAAACATTCTGAAAAAGAGCAATGTGAAAGGACTGACACATCCTGCATTCAAAATGGACTATGAGGCTATGGCAATTAACACATTGTGGTCATTGTGCTACTAGCCCATTGATAAAAATATAAACACATAGGTCAAGGGATTATGATTGATAGTCCAGAAATAAACCCACACAACTATGGCATACTGATTTTTTATAAAAGTGCCAATACTATGCAATGGGAAAATTTTTCTTTTCAAGAAATGGTTCAGGGATGACTAGATAGCCACATAGAAAAGAATGAAGTTGGAAACTTTTTTCACAAAATCAACATACAGTGGATCAAATATTAAAAGAAAAAGCTAAAACCATAGAACTCTTAGGAGGAAATATATGATTATACATTCATAAGTTTGAATTTGTAAAGGATTCTTATAAATGACACCAGAAGCACGAGCAACGTAGTTACAAGTTTGGTCACTTGTACGTCATCACAATTAAAAATGTTCTATTTCAAATAACACCTTAGAGGAAGTAAAAGGCCAAGAAGAAGAGTGGGAGAAATGTTTGCCAAGTTATATGTCTAATAAGGGACTTGAAATATTTCAATGACTTTTCATAATTAGGTACTCAACAAGGTCAAAATAGAAGTGAACTTTTTACATACGTTGTTAGAAATGCAAATTATATTGATGTTTATGTATTGAAAATGGTCATAACTCAGTACTAAAAATAAAAATGACCTAAATAAAAAAGGATAAAGGATAGGAATAGAAAATTTCTTCAAAAAATAAATGCAAATATCTAACAAGCACCCTGAGATATACTTAGTATCATCAGTCATCAGGGAAATACAAATCAAAACCATAATAATATACCAATGTACACCAAGTAGAATGGCTAGAATCAAAAAGTCAGCTAATAACAACAGTTGATAAGGGTGTGAAGAAATTGG